>NW_026058273.1:0-29072 GCF_023721935.1 Panthera uncia
AAAAAAAAAATATCCATATGGAGCCTGAAAATTCTCCACCTACAGGTTTCTGTATTTTGAGGGATCTCATTTTCTCCTGCCTTTCCTTAGATGAGTCCTAGAACATTAGAGCTGGAAGAGATTATTCAATTCAGCTCTCCTCAGACACATCCATTATACAGAAAGGCCTACTGGGGTCCAAAAAGGGAAAAGGCCTAGCCTCATGTTCAAAGCCAAGTGGTGGTAGAGCTGGAACCAGAATCCAGAGTTCCCAAGTAAAGGCCCCTTCCACATCTCCCCAACAATTGGGCCCCCCTTCTAGCATGTTCTCAGGCTCTCTGAAGCAGCAGGGGCTTCACAGTTGCTGTCTCTCTTGGTATCTGGGTCCTGCACCCTCTCTGGGTTGCTCTCTCTCTCTCTCTCTCTCTCTCTCTCCCCCCCTCCCATCTCTGCATTGCTCTGTGAGGGCTGAGGATGACCATGGGCTGACCCCTCCCTGAAGTGGAACAGATTTGGGCAAGGCTTTCTGAGTGCCAGACTCCTGCTGGGGGCCAAGCCTAGTGGGGGAAGGGCAGGGAATGGCAGCCCTAAGCCTTGCTCTCCTTGGAAAGTGCCCCTACCCCCCACCATGCTAGGTCCCTCCTGAGTCTGGCCCTGGGAATAATCATTCCAATTAAACATTGAGGCTGTTAGGGGTGACAAAATGTCTTTGCACCCTGTTGGCCCTATGGGCCTCGGAGTTCCTGCCATCCATTCCCCACTTTATAACTTGCTGAATGCTCTGATAGTGTCTGTGCTCACTGTCATTACCAACCTCTGGGAGGCAAAGCCAGAGAGTCTACTGCCTGCTTCATAGGCAAGAACCCTGAGTTCCAAGAAATCAAAGGACTTGGCCTGGAACATGCAGCCAGTGGATGACAGATGTAGAGCAGGGGTAAAAATGACTGAGCAGAGATCAACCACTCTGCACTGTCCCACCCCAACTCTGCTCCCAGAACCATGGGCAAAGGAGCAGGTAGGTGCTCTCCACTGCAAAGTCTTCGTCAACAAATACTGAGGTCCCACTTCAGGCAAGAACCTAGGGAAATTCAGGCAGACACAAATAAACTAATATCTGGCAAGAGTTTTACTGTTTCCAGAAGACCCTCCCATACATGTCACATTTGCCACCTTTTTAATAACCAAGGTAAATGGTGATTAACCTTACGGCCAGTGTCTGCTAAAGAGTAGATGGCAGAGAGATGATTAGAGCCTACTCACATAATCCCAGATCCAGAGGTCTTTCTGCCTTCCCCCCCTAGCAGCAGGGGACCCAAATTGCCCGGGCCTTTTATTGCTGAGAAGGTTGGTATCAGCCATGGGGCCTACACGAGGGCCAGTTCAGGCTACACTCACAGGACTGAACCTCAGGTCCATCCCAGCAGGCAGAGCCCAGTGGACAGTATAGGAAGGTGCTCCTATTCGAAGATCTAGATGGAAGGGATTGGCCATTACACACTACCCTTAAATCCTGAACCCAGCCCACATTGGCCCAGTGCTGGCAAAGGAGCTTCTGTGGGAAAAGGGTGTAGGGCTCCTTTCTGAGAGCAATACCAGGGAGGAGAAGTCCTGACGTGACCCAGAGACCCCCTGGTCTTACTTCCTACTGCCATTTCCCAAATTCTGGGTTATAGAAGAGACTTTCCTGCTTATTGTCCTTCTCTCTCCCCACTATAATGTTAGCTCCATGAGGACAGGGATTTTTGCATTCTGTTCACTGCTCTATCCCCAGGGCCTGCAACAATGGCTGGCTCACAGAATGAGCTCAATAAGTAATTGTTGAATTGAATAAATTAATAAATTAATGGTATACCAGGGGTCCCATAAGTGGGGAGGGTTTCATATCCTAAGAATTAACCTCCTCCTTCTCTTGGACATATCGGGAAAGGGCATGTCTGTTACAGAGTTCAGACTCTGCCCATCTCAGAGCACCTAGCACATGTACCCCTGTAAGACCCTACTTTCTCCTAAAGGGTCTGCAAGACACCAGAAGTGAGGAATAAGGGGCTTCCCATGAGTTCCCATGGAGCACGGCCAATAGCATATCCTGTCTTAACTCAGATTTGAGCTCATTCCACAGTTAAAGTGGCTGAGGCCTGGAGAGAAGAGTAAAGGAGCAGACCAAAGTCACTCTGGGTCAGTGTGGAGCTAGGCTTTGGAGTCAGGGCTCCTGACTCTCCTGCTGGGTTCTGGGAAAGATCAGGGAAGGGAAAGGAAAGGCAGAAAGGATGCCCTCAGGATTGCCCATCCTGGGCACCAACACCAGGCCTACCATTTTTGGCACATTCACCACTACCATGTCTTTCAGACCTATAAACCTATAATACCCTTCTCCCTTCTTTAGAAGCTGGCGTGGGGGCCAAAGTGACTATTAATAGGGGCTTCCATCTCTGCTCAGGCCCCAGCCTTGGCCCACTCTTGTCCCAGCCCTAGCCATACATCCCCACCTTTCCACTTCCCTCCTCAGATGGAAACTCTATCTCCACTCACACTTGCTCCCTTTATATCTCTCCCCTCAGTTTTATGGGGAGGCTGTGGCAAGAAAGAATGACGGTGGGGGGGGGTGCTGTGGCTCAGAAACTATCCTTTATTAGTTCTCTCTTCCCTGGGAAATAAGGGGCTGCAGCTGGCCGGGAATATGGGTGGGGTGAGCTGGCCTCTGGCTGCTGAGAAGGCCGCACATCTGGGGGTGGGGGTCTGAAAGGGAAGCTGAGATGAATTACCTGTGTGTGCTGGGAGAATCAATTGGGCATGCGGGCATGCTGCCTGCCCTGCTGGAATTAGGGAGCAGGGCTGGGGGCTCCAGCTGGGGACCTGGGAGCAGGCAAAGCCCCCATAGAAGGTAGAGGGGGGCAGGCAGTGGCAGAGCTTTGGAGAGAAAACCCTCCCTGAAAAAGAAGAAAGAGCCATTTTCAAACTCAGGGAACTATCTCAATAAATGGAGCCTGCCCTTCCCCATGGTACAACCTTCTAGCCATACTGTCAAACCCACATACTACCCACTCCCCTCTCCACCCATCCCAAAGCCACTTCTAGCTCGGCCCTCCCATCTATGTTCCTCTGCTCAGCTGGCATGAGTGCTCCATGATGCATCCCGGTCCCTTGCCCAACATGCAAACACACGTACACACATGCATTTTCTTCTTCTTTCTCTAAAACACTCCCATCCTCTGCCCCACTCCAAGGCTATGATTGACAACTCTACCACTTATTAGTTGTGTGTGAACTCAGTTTTCCTTATCTGGAAAAGGGAATAAATCATGTCAAAATAGAATGTTTTGAGTTTTTCAAATCATTAACAGGTAACACCTGGCTTTCAGCTCTTGCCCATGGCTGGCAGTGGGGTGAAATGGGAAAATCCTGAGCAGAATGGAGTTCAAATACAGGTTCTACAACTTACTAGCTGAATGAGCTTAGATAGGCCACTTTCCTATCTCCCTGAGTGTCAGTTTCCTCACCTATAAATGGGAACAATAATACTCATTTTGCAACATGGTCAAGAGAATCTATAATGAACATGTTTGGAAGAGCAAATCCTTTTGCAGGCTGTGAAATGTGCTGTCAGGAGGTAAAACCCTGTCCTGATGATTCCCTCCTCCCTGCCTTCCCACTCTGGGTTCTTGGAGGCCCTCTACAGGAATGTGCCCTGTGAGCTCCAGGCGCCAGGAGAGCTAGGAATCAGCTAGGGGTCAGAAAACCAGGTGGGCTGACTGGGATCTGGGCGTTGAAGGTGGCAGCCTGCCTAGCTGCTGGGGACAGTGGAGATAGCCCCCTCCTTCCCACGCCTTTCCCTATTTCTGCAGCCTTTGAGGTCCCTTGCTCTCCGGGAGGCAGCCTCCTCTCTGACATCATCTGCAGTCAATTCCCCTGAGGGCCATCCCCAATTTTCATTTCCTCTCACTAATCCTCATACACAGTCCCTTTGCACAGCCCGGAACAGCCTCTGTCCTGGAGCTGGCTCCACTCACCAGATATTTCTTGCAGCTCACAAACCTAGGTTTCTCAGCTGGGAGGGCCTTGCAGAGTTCATCAACTCCAGTCCCCTTCATCCAGGGCTCTGTGATGGGATGAGACCTGGGAGAGGTGAGCCAGGGCCCCTCTCATCCATCCTGTACCTTTGTGCTAATTAGAAAAAAGGCATCCCTTGTAGGCAGACACAGCTTGTACCAGTTTGCACAAGATTGATAAAGAGAAGACAGCCTGAATGTCAGTCCCCACTCACACCCTCAGACAGATACCCTTGTGCAGTCTCCAACCTGTACAACTATACATGGTGAGTCTGGGAGACAGTCTGAGCTTTCTAATGCACACTCATAAAGCCTAGACTGAGCTCCTGTAGAGACCTTGCTACAAGAAAAGCCAGGATGGTTATATTAAGTCCTAGAAGAGCTCAAGAGATGGAAAAACAGCAAAGGAAGGTGGTCTGCTCACTCCAAAGACAGACATGCACAGATGTGCAGAAGGGAAGGCCGTCTCTGGGATCCCGTAGCTAGAAAGGTGATGTAAGACTGAGGGCAGGCTGGCACAATGGGATCAGAAATGAAGTTCAAAATGAAAACCAAAAATGTCAGGCCTGGGGTTCTATGTAGAAAACAGGAGGCAAGGGCTGAGTTTTGGGTTCCATCAGTGTGGTTAGGGCTAAGGATTGATTGAGGAACAGAGAGATCAGTGCTGTGTGTCTGATGAGAGAACGCTTGGTCCTATGTTAGGTGAGATCAGTTTGGGGGACAGGAGCAGTAGGCAGTGTGGCCCACCAGGACTGCATGCAACTGGGGCCCATTTGCCCCACCTGGCAGTTCCTATTCCTCTGCCTCCTTCTAGTCCCAGGATCCCAAGATTATAAATGATCATTAGAACATTATAACCATGTGTTTAGTACTTTCACACTCCAGCTCCTTTATGCCTGGAAGGGAGCAAAACTCTAGCCCCCTCCATCTTTATCCTGTCAGAGCCCTATTCATCTTTTAAGCCTAATTCAAATGTCACATTCGCTGCGAAGCCTTCCCTGACCCCCTACCCTGATATCCTCTCGGTTCCCATGGCTTTTTGGACTCCAACTGTCACCACACAGATCACACTGCACTGTATCTCTTGGTTTTGTTTGTCACTACCACCAGACTAAGGGCCCCTAAAACCAGGACCTCTGTCCAATTTGCCTGAGTCCCCGTGGCCTGGCTCTGAGCCTGGTGCTAGGAGGAACTTAAAAAATGCATATTGTCTGGATGAATGAAATAAAATGGACACATGTCCACACACAGTACACTGGTTGCTGGGTCCGGGAAAGGCAGAAAACTTAACAACTGGGCCAGGGAATACAGGTCCATGACTGTTCTCATTGCAGGGCTTCAGGCCATGTCTGGATGAGGATGAAGGCATGGTAGCAGGGGCAGGGAGACAATGGGATAGGCCTGCAGGAAGTAATTCCTGCTCATCCTGGACCTATCCTTCTGACTGTTCCTCCTGCAGTCTGGCTTCAAGCTCTGGACAAAGTCCAGGAAGCTGAAGCAGAGGATATCCAAGTGACATCTGAACCTATCCTTTTGGTGGGCATAATGCCAATGTCCTGTCTTGCTTCGGATGCCAGAACAGACCCAGCTGCCCCTTCTTCTCTGGTCATCTTAGAGGGCTCCATCTCTCCCCACTACTCATGTTCCTAGAGGGCTCTGACTAGAGGCCCAAACCCTGCTTTGTATTATTCCTACCACTCCTCTCACACCAAGGTGGGATGGGGACAGCACGACTACGCAAGAAGGACTTGGGGCAGGGAGCCTGGACTCTTGGACTCGACACAGCCCATCAGGCAGCTATGGTGGAGTGTCTTGCCCTTGATGACCCAGATTTTCCCTGCTGGGGTCTGTAGGCTCCCAGGAGGGATAGCAGCTCCTGGAAGGGCCAGAAGAGGACTGACTTGGGGGCAGAAGCATGGTTCTCACTACCCAGAGCATCTGGAGGGCTTTTAAGGAAAGGCTCAGGACTTGGCATGGTCCCACCGGCAGGACGTAGGCAAGTGGCGTCCGGTGTCCGGCACCCGCTGTCCACCTGCCACCCGTCTGCCGGCCTGAGCCTGCACTCGCCTGGCCACAGGCTGAGGAAGCATAATCGTGCTGGGCTATTTCAGACCCATTATCTCAGCTCAGCTCCTGCTTCCTGAGCAGGCCCCGAATTAGCCTGGCGCTTTGTTCTCAAGTGCATTTGTCAGATCACTTGGCCTGTACCTCCAGAAAGAGGGAGAGGAGGGAGGGGAGGGCAGGGGCGGGGAGGGGGCGGAGAGAGAGCCAGAGGAGGAACTCGATGCTAATTAAGTCTCATTAAAAAAAAAAGAAGACAACAATGAGGAATAAGGAGAAGAAGAAAGAGAAACGAAGTGGAGGGGGGAGGGAAAAGCTTGCTGAGGAAGCAGAATAGCCGCTGGGAGACACATACACAGAAGCACACAGGCACACACACGCCCACAAAAAGACACACACAGCTCTCCATCTTGGCAGCCTGTGCCTCTCTTCCCCGCACCCAGCCTGACCCCAGCCCAGCCTGCACAGGTCAGACATAGGCACATAAACCAGAGCTTTCTTTCCAGTGCCCAGGGCTGCCAGGCTGAGGACGAAGCACAGCCCAGCTTGCAATCCCAGCTGGGCAATTCAAGAGCTCTGTGGCCTTGGGCTAATCCCCTCTCAGGACCTCAGTTTCCTTATTTGTTACATGAGGAGAATCCTCAGGCCCACTTCATAAGGCTGCTGGGAAAAATCAGGGGCCCTCTGTTCAAACAGCCCACCACAGCGCCTGGGCAGAGAGAGGCTCCTCTGCTCAGGAGCATCGCCACCCACAGCAGGCCTCTGCCTCTGGTCAGTACCCATCCCAGGTCAGACCTGGTTGAGCTGTTCTCAGAGCCAGGGGTAGCTCTACACAGAGACTGGAGGCCGCCTGGGCTCCTTCCCCTTCTGCCCCCACACCACCAGCCGCAAGCTGCTTTAATGAAACATTGCTTGGGCAACAGACAAAGCTTCCCAGGGCAGGGAGGCCTCTGCAGCTGCACAAAGGTCCCAAATATCCCTAATGAACTAACCCTAGCTCTCTCTCTCTCTCTCTCTCTCTCTCAGAATTCTTGGTTTCTTGGTAACTCACATCTCCCAAGGCAGGAGCCCAGCTCAGTGCCAAAGTTGCCTTTCACAGCACTTCAGCCCAGCCCTGGATGGAGGAGAAGACCAATATTTGGAATGTCTACTCCATCCCTCACTGGCTGACCTCAGCCTTCTTTGAGGTCCTGTGAGAAATAGCCTACACTACCCACCCCCACCCCTGGCCCCACTAGGCAAAATAGTACTTCACTCTACCCAGAAAGAGAGGGCCTTCACTAGATCCTAAAAGGTCTTTGGAAGATTTAAGTTCAGCCTGTTCTTTGGGGGCTGGCATTTACATCCCTGATTGGGTTCAGAGCATGGATTAGATGATGCTTCAAAAGCTCTCTCAGCCCAAAGCATTCATAAAAACAGCATACTGGCAAGAACGTTCATCTGGGAGTCAGACAGTCCTGGATTCAGATCTCTGCTCTGCAAATCACTGGTGTTGACACCTTGAGCAAGTTGCCTCTCTTTTCTAAGCCATAGTCTCTTCCTCTAAAAATGAGGTTAATGACCACAGCTACCCCTTAGGGTGCCTACGAGGATGACATGAGGTCATGTGCACAAAGCGCTTAGCACTGCACCTGGCACATAATAGATAATCAATATGTTGGGCTACTATTTTTTTAATTGATATATAATTGACATGTAACATTGTATTAGTTTTACATGTACAATAATGATTTATATACAAATATATTGTGAAATGATTACCATAAAAAGTATAGTTAATGTCCATCACCTCACATATTTTTCTATTTTTTTCTTATGATGAGAACACATTGGGCTATTATTCTTACTCTTCCTGCCTCCATTTCCCCACATCTACCCCTCCCTATCTGGCCCAGCCCAAACCTAAATCCAGTCAGAACAGCCCAGGTGCTCCTGTGCCTGGCAGGGCAGAGGGTGTGGGGTAAGTCTTTGCTCAGAGGAAGTGAGGCCAGGACTTCAGGAATTCATGTCACCCCTGGGCTCCTCCCTATGCTTTCTGGCAGGCCTGGGGGTGCTGGATTCACAGGGGCCCTGAATGGCCTGGGAGCTAAGGCCATGGACTGGGACTTCAGCACAGGGCAGAGTCAGCTGTAGGAGTGGGAAAGGCATGGCTGGGGTCCAGAGGCCTGGATACCAGTAACAGATTTGCCAGGGACTCTGTGCGCCCTTGGTTGAGTCTTTGTCCTTATATAGGTGTCAGCTGGAAGCCTCTCCCCCAACAGTGGAGCTGCAAGGGGTCCAGGCTACCAAAGTGGGGGTCACTGCTAAGACCCTGCCTGGCTAAGTGAGGTCAGCTGGCATGCCTCCTTCCTGCTGCTCTCCCCTGCACTTTTTCACTCCCCTCTCTGGCGGAGCTTTTTCTTGCAGCCTCTTCTGCAGTGTACCCTTTGAGCCTTTCCACCCCACATTCCTGTGCAAGCCTTCAAGCAGTCCCAGACTGAGCTGGGGCTCAGATGAGATGCACTGTGAGCTTAGTTCCCATTGTCCGCAAATCGGGACCAGCTGTGAGCAGCCTCAGAGCCCCAGGCTTGTGGCCACCCCCACTCCCACTGCACTTACAGAAGAAGGGAGCAGGGTGAGCCCACTGCTTGCCTGCCTGCCTGGGGCTCCCCCCGCCCCAAGACACACAGCATGATCAGCTCCCTAGCCAGGAACAATCAAGCATTATGCAGCTGGACAGAGAATTTCTCCACACCCACCTGGCCCACCCGGCAGCTCACAGTCTTCCTTCCCTGACCAGGCCCTCTCCACCTCAGGGGTACCCCACCCTGGCATGCAGGCATGTAGAAGCCGGTTTCTAGGGGCACAGGACTGCCCTAGCTTGGCACTGCCCTCGAAAGAGCACTCTGGCCCTCTGGAAAGAGGTTGCTTGGCCTTGTCAAGTCATAACTTGGGTGGGCTTTTGTAAAAGGTATGCTGTGACCTCAGCCATCAGGATTGGTGAGGAAAAAGGAAGTCAGAGCCTGAAGAAGCTGAGGCCAAGAACCAATTCCAGAGCAGGAAGCTTGGTCCAATGGATTATGGCCCTGACCTTGGTTAGACTCACTGTTGGGGTAGATCCAATGACAAGAGGCCAGAGGGTGGGTGACTATTTGTTGGTATCAGAGTGGTAGAATTCTAGATACTCTGCATTGACCAAAGCATTGTAGCCAGGGCCTGAACATCCAGGAAATAGCATCTAAGGCTATGGGTAAAGAGGGGGCTTTGGACAGAGCATCAACTCTGTGAGAAAGAAATATGCTTTTTGGTCACCAAATCATACAGTTTAGACCCATGTATGGCTGTAGGTGGCAAGAAAGTCACAATGGACACAAATTTGGCCCAGGATTCTCTCCCAGCCCCAGGTTCTACAGCCTATATCATAAGAGAAATTCCAGACACCTTTCCCATTACACCACCCCTCCCCACCCCCACCCCCACCTCCTGCAAATCCCAAGGTCCACTCCCACCCCTGCTCCAAACACTTGGTGGAGCTGAGGTGGTCCAGGTCAGAATCAGCTTCAGGCCTCTAGTAGTCTCAATCCTAGCCTCATGATGGAATAACCTAGGGAGCTCTGAAATATCCCCATGAACCAGGCCATATCCCAGCCCAACTGGGTCGGGATGTCTGGGGATAGGATCCAGCCATCAATAATTTTTCAAAATTTTTTTGACATTTATTTATTTTTGAGGGAGAGAGAGAGAGAGAGAGAGAGAGCATGAGCAGAGGAAGGAGAGAGAAAGAGAAAAGAGAGATTGAGAGCAAGCTGTCAGCACAGAGCCTGATGTGGGGCTTGAACTCACAAACCGAGAGATCATGACCTGGTCCAAAGTTGGACACTCAACTGACTGAGCCACCTAGGTGCCCCACCATCAATAATTTTTTAAAGCCCCCCAAAAATGAGTGGAATGTATAGCTAAAGTCAGGACCACTAGTAAAGGTAAGCATATAGCAGAGTGGTTAAGAACAGGGGCTCTGCAAGTAGACAGGCCTGATTTTGAATTTAAGCTCTACCACTGACCTGGCTGTGTCTCACTGGGCAGATTACCTAGTCTTGTCAAAACTCAGTTTCCTTATCTGTAAAATATGGCCTCCACAGTTGTTGTGAGGATGAAATGAAAAAACACATGCCAAGATCTTGACATAGTACACACAGTAAGTGCTCAACAAAGGATGGCTATTATCGCTGTTAGCTAGAAAGGCTGATTCAAGCAGAGGCTGGCACATAGGTCAAAAGCCATTCCTCTCTATCCAAAGGCTTGTAAACTTAGGTTACAGGTTGGCAGTGGCAGTGGCTTCCCAGAAGAGTTAGGCAAATTCACCAATGACGGAGGTATAAAGTATCAGCACTGAGGCATTAGAAACCATCAGATATCATCCCCTCATGTTACAAAAATGGAAACTAAGTTGCAGGAGGGAAGACTAGAAACTTGCCCTTTTGACTTTCTGGCCCATGCATGTGTCCAGGTTAATATGCGTCTATCTCCTAATATAGATAAACACACAGTAGGGCACCTACTGTGTGCCAGGTGCTGTGTTGGCACGGAAAGAGCACAGAGGTGAATATGGCAGAAACCCTGCTCTCAGAGGGCTCAGAGCCAGGCATATTGATCTGTTATTCACAAAGGGTGGGGAGTGCTCAGTTCCATCTGGACAGAAAAGTTATACCACTTCAAAAGCTCCAGAGAAGGCTTTGACAGGCAGAGGTGGGCAATGGAGAAGGCATTCCAGGTAAAGGAGAAGACATGGGTAAAGACACTGAAGGTTTTTGAGCAGAGGTTAACCTTTGTAATCTTTAGGAAGAATAATCTAGCTTCTCATGGAGGAAGGAGAAAAGGTAAAAGCAGAGAGGCCTGTTGAGGATTGTTGCAGTGGCTCAGGGGGCAATTGATGGGGTTATGATTCCATTCTTCTGTTTCTTCCCCAACCCCCACCCCTCTCCACTGATAACCTCACCTCATTATGCACTGAGAAAATTGCCATGAGACAGAAACTTCATCCCCACAAATTCCACAGCCACATTGTTCCTTCTCCTCCTGCCTCCCATCCCTCCCACCCCATCACAATGGAGGACGAGGACTTTCTCCTATCTCAGACCAGCCCTCCAAACTGTTCTCCAGAGACCACCCTTCTCATCTTCCTAAGGCTTTTTTGGGTAGTTCCTACTCTCTGACTCACTCCCTTTAACAAAGACACAAGTTCAGTGTCTTTCTTCTTAACAAAAATAAAAAGGGAGAAGAGAGGAGAACAGGAGAGGGAAAAAGGAAAAAAAATGTTTAAAGACAAGTCTTTCCTTTGATCCACAACACCCTCCAGCTATGACACCATTTCTATGCTTTCTTTCACAGGGAAATTTCTGGAAAGAGTCATCTATATATACTCAGTCTCTGCTTCCTCACCTTCCATTAGTCTGTCAACCCCTGCATTCTAATATCTACCCTTACCCCTCCACTAAAATCACCCTTGTCAAGATCACCAACAACTGCCAGATTGCCAAATTCATCAGATGCTTCTAGGAGCTGATACTATGAGAAGCCAGTGTAGTGGTTAAGACAGGTTTTCTGGAGCCAGCCTGCCAAAGTTTGAACCTCAGATCTACCATTAACCAACTGTGTGACTGTGACCTTGAGAAAGATACTTAACCTTTCTGGGACTCAATTTCCTTATCTGTAAGGTGGAGGTAATACGTGTGAAGTACACAGTGCTTGACACACGGCAGATGCTCCATACCAGTTGCTTCTATCTGACTTGACTTCCCAGCAAACTTCACTAGTGTCAGCCAACTTCCTCCTGTACAATGTACCTTCTCTCAACCCTGTGACCACACACTCTCCTGGTTTTTTCTACTACCTCACTGTTCCCTCTGTTCACTCCCACCCTATCTGTGCTGTAAGTACTGAAATTCCTGAGATGCATTCTGGGATCTCTCCTCTCCTCTCTTCACTCTTTCCCTAGGTGACCGCATCCATTCCCATGACTTTAAGTACCATTTATATGCTTGGGATTCCCAAATGTGCATGTCCGTCCCAAACCTCTTTGATCTCCAGCCTCATTTAACCAACTACCTACTTGGTATCTTCACCTGAATGCTTAAAGAAAAATCCAAATTCAACATCCAAAGGAAAAATCCAAATTCAACATCTGTAGGAAAAGTCTGAATTCGCCATGCAACCTATTCCTCCCCCAGTCTTTCCATCTCAGTAAGTGGTACCATTTACTAGTTGCTCAGACCCAAAACCCAGGAGTTAGCCTTGAGTCTTTCCTTTCCCTCATACTCCCTATTCAATCTATCAATAGGTTCTGTTCTACCTCAAGCATATCTTGTCCATTCATGTCTCTGCACCTGCCCCACCATTACCATCACCATCCTCTCTCTCATGGACCACAGCACAGACCTCTTCTCCACCATCCTGCTTCTTCTCTCATCCTTCTGCAATCTGGTCTCCATACAATGGCCAGAGTAATTGTTTTATGAAATGTATATCAGACTATGTCTCTCCCTAAATGCAAACCTTCCAGTGGTTGTGGATTGTGCTTAGACTAAAATGCAATCTTCTTACTTTGGCTTTCAATGCCCATGAAGATGTGACCCCTACCTCCCTCTCTGACCACATCTTGTCCCACTGGCCTCCTTGTTTTCCCCAATTCACAAGCATATAAATGGCACTGGCATCCTTTCTGCTTCTTAGCACACTTGAGTTCTTTCTGGCCTCAGGATCTTTGCAGTTGTTCATTCTGCTTGTAAACTTTACTCAGTGGCTCTTCACATTACTGACTCTTTATCAGCCTTCAGGTCTTAGCTTAAATAGTGCCTCTTAAAAGTCCTTCCTTGAACACTATATGTAAAATAGGCCTCCCATACCACATTGTTTTATATCACAGCCATGTAAATACTCCCTTCATTTCTCTTTATGTATTTCTTTGTTTCTTCACTGTTTCCCTCACTAGAATATAAGTGTCATGAGGACAGACACCTAGACTGTCTTGTTAAACAGGTGTCCCCCAGAGTCTGACATAGTGACTGTCACAAAGAAGTCAACAATTTCTGAATGAATGGATAAATTAAGCAAAACAGAAAGTGGGGCTGGAAAGAAGGGGAAAAACTGGAGAGATATTGAGGAAGTAAACATGATAAGACTTGGTGATGGGCTGGATGTGGGGGGAAGAAGAAATAAGGCAGTGATGACTCCCAGGTTTCTGGCTTTATTAACTGAGTGGATAGTTGTACCATTTATGAAGCTGAACAATATGGGAAGGGGCCAGCTTGGGGGGGAAATGATGACTTCAGTTTGATGCATTGAGTTTAAGGTCCCTATCTGGCCTAAAATGAACATACCCAGTAAATACACTGGCACCTGATTTTGGAACTGAGTAAATGATCAGGGCTAGAGATAAGTAAGGGACCATGATCAGAATGGTTGAAAGCAGGAGAGTAGACTTTACTGATCTTGAGAGAGCACAGAGAGAGAAGACCAAAGATAAAAACTAGAGCAAACCTGACCCATGCATGGAATGAGAGGAGGGTAAAGGAACTGTGATATGCAAGATACCTGGAGCCATTCAGTGTCTCCAAAGCCAAGGGAAGAGAGAATGCTGAGCAGGAAGGGACATGTGGCAGGGTCAGATGTGAGGGTGGAAAAAAGCCACTCAATTTGGTGATAAAAAGTCATTGACCTTTAAAAGAGCAATTTCAGGCAGAGGGAGATAGTACATGAAGGAGTAGACTAAGGAGAGAGTGGGAGGTGAGGAAGCAGAGACAGTGAGAGTAGACGATGCTTCCAAGAAGTTTGGCTGAGAAACGAAGGCAAGAAAGAAGATGATAGCTTAAGAGGGAGGAAGGGTCAAGGCAGGGTTTCTTTGAAAGATTGGGGGAGAACGGAAAATCCTTGAAGGCTGAGGAGGAAACAGCACTCAAAAGAGAGGGAGAGATGGAGATACAAGACAAAGGGAATAATTGATGGAGTTAGAGGTTAGGTATGGAGAGGAGGATAGACATGTCTTCCTAGGAGACAAAAGGGAGAGGGAGGAAGAGAGGGAGGGAGGGAAGGATGGAGGTTAAGGAAAAAGAGAGATGGGGAGGGGGGAGGGGATACAGAGAAATTCTGAGATGGACAGCCTTTATCTTAGCAAAATTGGAAGCCAAGTATTAGGAATGGTGTAGTCGTGAGGTTGGAATGTGAGAAAAGTGGAAGATGGGAATGGCAGTTCCCATGGGATGAGTCAAAGGATTGTGGAGCAGCAGGAGCAGCAAGGGCCTCCTGTTGAGGCTGGAAAACTTATAAACTGGCCAGAGCTAGGGACAGCATAAGGCAAAAATAGCAAAGCTTGAATGGCTTCAACTCATGAAGGTCATGGCTGGCACCAGGGTCTAGAGTAGACAAATCAGGGAGGTGAGGGGGGCTTGAAGAGGACTGAGGGCTAGGAGAATGAATAGGGGATGAGGATAAGGGACTAAAGTGCTGAGGAGTGGAGGGACCAGTTCATTTTTCTCATTTATCCAACAAATGGTTACTTAGCTCAGTACCAAGTGCTGGAATCAAGACAAGGTTCAGGAGGAATAAAGTAGCCAGTCATCTGAGGGATGGGATAGAGGAAATGAAGACTGGAAATTTTAGAGCTAGAGCCCAATCCAAGTAATAGCAATGCTCCAGATGTGGCCTAGCCACATATTCAATAGAGAGGATATGTAGATGATGTCATGGAGGTAGGATGGCTGGGGGTCAGGCTGAGGAGAAGTCCATGAGGATGCTAAAGTCAGTAGGGAAGGTAGCAGGGGCTAAGTTGGAGAGACAGTCCTGGTGCTGTGGGAACTGAAGACCAGCCAATATTCTGATGGGTAGTGGGGCTGACAAAGGGGAGAGGGGCTTCTAGTCAATAGCATGGGTTTCTATGGAAGAAGGGGAATTGGAATTAGGCACAGGAGCCTTGGGCCATAAACAGCAATTGCACAGCAAACTTGGGCTATACGTCTTCCTACTGCTCCTAGAAGCCAATCTGGGCAAAGAAAAAGCAGGGCATTCATTGGAGAGAGTTGCTAAAGGCAGATACTATGTTTCACTCCTGATCTGAGGGTAAAGGGAAAATGTTTTTGGACAAAATCTAGATGCTGGTGGCCTTGTTTCTAATACAACAGGCTTTCTTGGAGAACACTCAGGGAGGTGAAAATGTGAGGTCAGACTTGGGAGAGAAGGATGAAGGACTGGGGTGGCACCTATGAGAGCCATTTGTCCTTGGAGCAGTTCTATGGGAGTACGACCACAGAAGCTTGTATAACCTCTTCCCAACAAAGCCAGATGCAAGAGACAACAGACAGCAAAGCTGCCTGGGTCCCTGGGGCTGACCGGCACAAAGCATGTCAAGCCTCCCAACTTTTCCTGGAGTTTTCTCAGCTGGTCCAGTCATTCCATTTCCTTTGTCAAGAAGTTGGCTCTAATATCTCCCAAACAGAATTAAGGTCAGGTCTTTGGTGGAATCCAAAGACAGGGACAGGACACTATAAGTAGGCCTGTGTGAGTTCTGTCCTTGCTTTATTCTCTGAACCTCTTCAGTTTCCACACCTGAAAAATCAGTGTAAGAAGGCTTTCCTCACAAGATGGTTGTGATGATTAACTGAGAATGCTCGAGAAGTCTTTGTAAGTCATTAGTCACATGTCAGATAAGAGAATCTCATTACCCCTGGGAGGAGGGCTGTGGCCTCAGGACACTCTGATGAAGGCCAGAAGACCCATCACCTTGTCTGCTTGTCCAGTGGCCCACCTCCCCATTTGTCAGTACAAGAAGCTAGCATCCAAGCACCTGTGCCAAGCTGGGAATCTGCTGCTCCTGGCAGGTAGTAGTCCAGTGGAGAAAGGGGCAGGAAGCCAGAATGCTGAGGAGAGGGAAGCATGGAGAGGATCCATGAGGACATATTCATCCAGCTGTCATCTAACCCTGCCCCCTGGGGACTCCAGGACCTGTATGATTCTTATTTCTTGCCGTTTGGGTGGTTGGGTTCTTGGCCTCAAGTTGGCCGAGTGGATGCTGAGCAGGAAGCCCAAAAACCCAGCCTCAGCTGAGGATGATTGCTACAAGGGACCCTATGGGACCTAGAGAATGAGGTGGGAGAAGCACTAGACAGAGCAGGGGAGTGGCCTGCAGCCCCAGGCTGATTCTGCCTGGGAGGGAGAGGATGTGAGTGAAACAGCTGAGCTGGAAATTGGGGAAATTAAACATAAACCATCTCAATAAACCTGTCAAGGGCAACAAACTCCCTCCTTTGTTTCCATTGCCTGACCTGTACTTGGCTTCTAAAGGGACAGCAAATTAACTCTGGTGTTTAGGTGAGGCCTCTGGCGCCACTCTGGCTGGGTTGGAATTTCAGCTCTGCCACTTATTAGCTGTGAGACCTTGGACAGGTAAGTTAATCTCTCCATGCCTCAATTTCCTCATCTTTAAAATGGGGTGTTGTGGGATTAAATGACTTAATATTGGTAAAACAGAATGGTGTCTGGCATACAGTCAGCACTCAGTGTTTCTAGAGCACTAAAGTCTGGGCAGCAGAGGTTCTATGGAAAAGGCAATAAACTTGGGTTCTGACAGAACTGGGCATAAACCCTTCATTTCTGGTTTGACTTCTCTAAGTCTCAGATTCCTCATATTTTTTTATTTTTTAAACTTTTTAAAAGTTTATTTATTTATTTTGAGGGGGGAAAGGCAGAGAGAGGGAGAGAGAGAATCCCAAGTAGGCTCCTTGCTGTCTGTCCAGAAGCTGATGCAGGGCTAGATCCCATGAACTGTGAGATCATGACCTGAGCTGAAACCAAGAGTCAGATGCTCAACCTACTGAGCCACCCTGGCACCCAAGATTCCTTTTATTTATTTATTTATTTATTTATTTATAATGTTTATTTATTTTGGGGAGAGAGGTGGGGAGGTCAGAGAGAGAGGGAGACACAGAATCAGAAGCAGTCTCCAGGCTCTGAGATGTCAGCCCAGAGCCCAATGCATGGCCTGAACCCATGAACCAGGAGATCATGACCTGAGTTGAAGTTGGATGCTCAACCGACTGAGCCACCCTGGCACCTCAAATTCCTCCTCTTTAAAGGGAGTGGTGGACTAACTCTTAGCCCACCAGATGGTCTATAGATTAGATGAAAAAATGTCTGTGATTATGTCTGGCTATCCCTAGCACATAGTCAGTGCTCAATAAATGACAGCCTTCTGAAATCTCCCAAATACCTAGCATCATTTCTCAGAGACTACCCTTAGATGACTGTGTAGTAATCAGGACATTGCATGATCCCCTTCAGATGCTGAAGCCTGCCTGGTACTCATCTTTGTTGGGGTTAGGGCAATCCAAGGGCCTGACACTTTCCTGTGAGAGCTTCTTACTTTATGTATCTTAGAGAAACAGTGCTTCTTAAACTGTAAGGTCTATTAGAATCACCTGGAGACCCTGTTAAAACAAAGATTGCTAGGCCCCACCTCTAGAGTTTCTGACTCAGTAGAACTGGCATGGGGACTGAGAATTTGGATTTCTAACAAGTACCAGGGATGCTGATGCCAGTGGTCTGGGGAGCACACTTTGACAACCACTGCCTTAAAGTAGCAACTACAATGTGTTTGTGGAATTCCTGGGGAGGATGCATGACTGTGGATTCTGATTGAGTAGGTCTGGGGTGGGGCCTGGGATTCTGGACTTCCAAGAAGCTCCAGATGCTGTTGCTGCTGCTGCTGCTGCTGCTGCTCTACCCACCACACTTTGCATAGCAAGGCTTAGAGGAGTGGTTGATGGTTAATTACCCAGCTCTTCCCAATCATCAGGTTGGAAGTTTAGCAGAGGTAAGTGGACCAGGGAAGGGGAGTGCAGGTCTCAGGAACCAAAAGTTTAGCAAAAAGGCAGCATTGGAGAGAGGTGAGAATGTAATACTTTGCTGGTGAGGTGAAGATAACAGCGAGGGCAAGAGGACTGGATTCCAAGAATGGCAGGCAGCTTGTGTGCATTTAAGTCACTAACAGCAGTGTGCACGTGTCCATGCATGCATGTGAAATGGAAAGCAAAAAATTTTGAAAGAATTTGATGTATTTTTTCAAGCATCAAAGTAGTATCTTGGGAAAAATCGAAACTTTGTTGGACTTCCTTACATGTATTTTATGGGTTAGTATTGTTTTTAATTTTAATTATATATGGCCAACGGGGGGCAGGGGCTGTGCAGTCTGTTTAGAGCTCAAGGCCTCTAAAGGTCTTAAAACCCAACCCTGGTGGCCATTGAAGTCTTTGTCCTGAGCTTTGGGGCCTGAGGTTGTGGCTCTGCTGGCTCTCCTCCTTTTCCCCCAGGATCTGCAGAGGAGATTCAATTTTCTAGATGGGATATAAGATGTCATACAAAAATAAAGAGGGTCTGAGGGCCTGGAGGGGCATCAGTGTCACGGGATCGAGGAACAAAGGAAGGGCACATGTCTTCCGTGTGCTGCCATCAGCACACATACACACCAGCAGCACTTGCTCATCTGCACTGTGAGGAGTACCCTGGGCCCTCCCAAAGACAAAGAGGCCCAGGGTACAAAGTTACACAGATCTTCATGTGAAGCCCAGATTTATCTCTTCTTACCTATGTGACCTAGGAAAAATTACTTTTCCCTTGGTTTCTTTGCCTGCAAAATGGGAATAATAATTAAATGAGTTACTATAAATGAAGTGCTTAGGATAATGCCTGGACATAGTGCACTCTCAAAAACAGTGGTTGCTATAATGATCGAGTAGTTGTCAGTAGAAACAGAGATGAGTTTGGGCAATGGGAAACATCTGTCCAAAGAGACAAAGGGGCACATGTGAGAGGTGGGTTGGATTCAACATGTGTCTGAAGTAGCCCACCAAGATTCCTCACAGCTACCTCCCACCGCACAGTCCTGACAAGTCATGCAGAGGCCAATGAGGACTATCAGACAAAACCCAGAATGAGTCCTAAGTGGCCTGGAAACCCTGATTATGGAACTGAAAACCTTGGGAATGTGGGGTCTATTTTTACCTCTTTTTTAAAGTTGGAAGTCATCCCTTGTTAAAACAGAACAGCAATGGGGTTTTCATGTTGGCATTCCCTCTCCCGACTGTTGCCAGCGTCAGGCCCCCTTGATGACCATGAGCCTCTAAGCTGGCAGAGGGGAAGTTGAGGCCAGTGGCTTCTCTGAACCTCTCTCTGGACCACAAGAAGGACCTGATTGGGGAGGAGGAGGTGTTGGGTCCTGTAGGAGGAAGTGAGCAGGTAACACACGACTGGATCCCACTGTGACAGAGGGCTGGGCACGGGCATGGACCCAGGGCACTGCAAACACAGAGCTCAGAGAAGGCAGAGAAAAGATTGAGGGACAGTGCCACGGGGAGGAAAGAGGGGATTCCAAGACTCTACGAAGAATGAGAGGTTTGTGTGTGGCCTGAAACAGAGGGAAAACCAAAATGGAAGCAGGCATTTCTTTTTAAAGAACAAGGAAGAAGAGGCTCATAAACCAATGTGAAAGCAGTGAACAACAGGAGCCTGTAATAATAGTATCTGATGCACTAGTTAACACCAAAATGCTACCATAGATCCAAAATGCCAAGGCCTTACTTTTCCAAAAGAACACATGTGTATTTAGATGTTCTTGGGAGCCCTGAATCAGCTGAACCTTTCTTATTGCCCACAAGGGCAAGAATGTTGGTTGTGAGGATGGTTTTAGAGTGTGATAAGAGGTGGCTCCCAGTCTCTGCCTCCTCTCTACCTATGCCAACCTACCTAGGCAAGTGGGTCTGCCTTAACATCACTAGGAATCTCTTCTGCCACCTTCTTCAAGCTTTGAAAGATCTATTCTCCCAAGCAAAGAATTTGTGGAGTAACAATTCATTTGTCTTCCTAGTTTTATTGTATAGACATCCTGGGCTGCCAATGGAAGCTTCTGGCCAGCATGAAATTGGCTAAGACTAATCAGTCATTGGCATGACAGCCCAAACCCAGGACAGGCTTTCTGAAGCAGTATTGCTGACTTTCAGATGGCTCCCCAGGTATTCTCTTCATGGACACTGGCTGGGATGGGGAACCACGGACCTTGTCCCAAACCTTCATGTCTTGGAAAAGGCCAGTGATGCAAGGGCACACCAGATTACAGGGAAGAAAACCCCGATCTTGGGCCTTCTGGCTCTGTCCCCTAGCCATGTTACTGGATTGCCTCAAAGTTTCTCAATGCTTCCTTCAAGTGTGCATGCAGTGCCTATTAAATCAGCCTTCTTGGCCTGGCCAAAGCCCTTCCCCCAAGCCCTACATCCTGCACCATAGACCCCCTCCCCTCCAGCTTCAGGGCCTAATCCCAAGTGTCCTTTTCACATCCACACCCTGCCTCCCTCCCCTAGCCTGTTCTCCAAAGGAATGGGCCTCCCCCTGCCTTCCCATCTCCTGCTTCCCACCCTCCTCACCCCCAGCCCTATAGTGTCATAAATTCTAATGAAACCCCATCAGGGGAAGAAAAGAAGAAAAAAGTGCCTAATTGGCAGGGGCCTCGAAGCTCTTGGTCCCTGTGGTGGGATTGATAAGGTTCCTGGGAAGCGGTAGGGGTTTGGAGAGTGAAGGGGGAGGCTGGGGGCCTGCCTGCCAAATGTAGCCAATTAATGTCAGTGCTGCCTTTCATGCCAGCCAATTAAGTCTCACATACTTGTCACCAGCCCTGGGAAGGGGGGCAGGGAGGGCGGGGCAGGGGGTTTCAAGGGATCAACTAATTTCCCTGCAGCCAGGATAATGCAGCCTTCAAAATGGGGAGAGGTTTCAGGGGGAGCTAGAAGGTGGCTGGAGGTCGCCAGGGGCAGGCAGCAGGGGAGGGGACAAAGTGCAGAACACTGGGGCTCTGTGGGGACTTTGTTCAGAGCCCTGGGAGAAATGGAAGATGGGATTGGCTTCAGAGGGCAATAGCTGCTGAGAACTGGGAAGAGAATTCACTTTCCCACTTTGTGCTCTGCACTAGCAGAGCCAGGCACTTGCCAAAGTTATGTCATTTGGTCTTCACAATAACTCCTAGGCAGGTCAGAGAGGTTAGGGAACCTGCTCAAGATCACACAGCTCTAAATGGCCAGAGTGAGGAGCTATAAATCAGTCAAGGTCCCATGGTGAATGTACCTTAAGACCTTTGCAAAGCAGGGTCAGTGACTTAAGCATCCAGGAGCCCTTGCCACATCCCTCCCTACCTTTGTCAACTGTGCAGAGCCTCTGAATGGAGGACAGCACAGCCCAGGCTTTCAGATAGCAGGTTAGGGTGGGAGATGGTGAAAGACATTTCAAGGCCTGGAGAAGTAGATTAGGAGGGGGACAGGGGACAGTGTCTCAGGGAAGGAATATTATGGCGAAGCCAGGGGTGCCCACTATTAGCCTCCAAGGATGCAACGGGCTACAGATAGAAGAGACATTTCAAAACAGTCAGGAGTACCAAGGGGGTCTTGGCAGCTCTTCCCTTGGAAGTCTGAATGCTTACAGAAGTCGGCTTGTCATGCTGGCTTGGGGGAGAATACCAAGAACTCCCAAAGGAGGATCCTGGAAGAGGCTGGGGTGGCCAAGGAGCTGGCAGAGGGTTTCCTGGCCCAGAAAAGAGGCCCCCCCCCCCAGAGGCCCCCGGGAGCAAACAACGCTGCTCAGGTAGCCTCTGGCTCAACATCAAGCACTCACCCTCAGGAGCCAGTCTGTTCCCAGGCTTACCATGAGGAGAAAGTGAATGAGTGACACAGATCTGAGTATCAAACCTGTCTCCACCACCTGTGAGCTAAAAGTGATCTTAGTGAAATCCTGGCTCCTCTCTAAGCCTCGGTTGCCTTATCAGTGAAATGGGGATAAGCAGAGTACCTACCTCCAAAGGTTGTGGTGATGCTCACAGATGAGACAGGATGGGAAAGGGTTTGTTGGAAGTGCTTCTGATCAGGCAGTTAGGGTAGGGGCAGATGTGCCCAGGAGCCTGGCCACACAGTGGCACCAGCTGCCCCTCTGCCCTGGGTGCAGGCAGAGGGGCCACAATGTGTGCATTGTCATGCAGATGTTTTGCCCACCCACCCACCCCCAGTGAACCCACTAATGACCCTGAGAGCTGGTTGGAGGCTGGGGTAGGCTAATTACATGGCCCCAAGCCCGCCAAGACCCAATAATTACATAGCAAGTTGTACAGAGAGGGAGGCTAATTGTGTGACAAGCTGTGAGGGGAGGGCCAGGGCACCCCCCAAGCTAATGAGCTTCCCTCAGAGTCCATGGGGCAGGGGCAGGGCAGGGGATGTGGCAGGCAGGCCCTTCCCATTCCCAGCCCCCCATGGCGTCCAGCTCCTGGGAGGGTGCCAGGGTGTGCAGGAGGGAGGGAAGCAGTCATTAAGAGCCAAGACTTGCCTCAGACCTGTCTCCTCTTGCCAAGTCTTGCTCAAAGCTGCACCTGGTTGGGTACTATGAGCCTGGCTGTCTCATGAAAACTACCCCCCACACCTCCCTCATCCCACAGTGGCTCCAGCTCTTCTACGTTTGCCTTCCTGTCCCCAACCCAGACTGGCTAGCAGACTGGCCATCACAAGGAGTAAAAGACAGATATGGGGAATCCTTGACCATCGGAGCTGGCAGAATTTTCCAGGATACTCCATTCTAGCTCTGGCTTTTCATAGGGGCAGGAAACCAGGTCAGGGCCAAAGTCCTGGAAAACTGGTGAGCTACTCTCTCACCTGCCTGACTGAGCCTTTTTGTTTCTTTGTAATCCAAAGCAGTCCTAAATACTCTGAAGGCCTTGGAGCTGGCCAGATCTATGTTCAGATTCAGTCCTACCAGTTTCAAACTGTGTGACTTTGGGCAAGTCGCTTTACTTTTCTGAGCCTCGTTTCTCCACCTGTAAAAGGACAAGGTTGTGAAGAGAAAATGAGTTAATTCCAGTGAAACCTGAACTCAGTGCCCTATGCAATGTGATCCTATCTAGTTTTCTATTCATGCAAGTTCCTAAGATCCCATCTGAGGCCAAGCACCACAGAACAGCATGAGGCCCCCTAGCCATCTCTAATCTCCTTTGCAGGCCCAGTCTCCACCCCTATCCACCAGAAGGCACCCTGACTGGCTGCCCCCACCTCAGCCACCAATTCCTCTCTGGATACCTCTCTTTCTCTGAGACTAGAGCAAAACTGGAGGGGGCAGGGGTGTGAGAGCAATAGATTAATTATCCCATCTCTCTTCCCTTCAGACATGGCATCTTGTGGAGGTAAGGCCCCAAGGTGGAGAGAGGCTGGGCACCCCCTTCCTCAAAAGGTCTGTTTCTCAAATGACCTCCTCCTTTCTAGGCTGCCCCTCAGCTCTTGACATTTTTGGACCCCCCCAAAAAGCAAGCAGGAGGCAGAGGCATTGAAGTGGCTGCTGACAAGTTGGAATAGCTTAACAAATTACTCCTAATAAACTACTGGGGACTGGAGGAAGGGAGGCCAGAAGCTAGCCTGTTCCCAAAGTAGTACCTCCTTCTGTGCCCTGGTGGGCCTGGCCAATCCCAGGACAGGCATAGGCCTTCCAGGCCTACACAGAGTACATCTCTAGCTGCACCTCCCCACCCCCACCAGTCCTAGCCCTGGGATCTGAGATTCCCCGGGTTTCAGAACTATGGGGGCTCCCCAGGGCCAGAGGCTCTCATCTTCACTGTACTGCAGGGGCTCAGCCCAGCTCTGCCTGGCATGGAAGGAGACATGGCAAGGCCAAGTGCTCCTGCCTGCAGCCTATTTGGTTCAAGAGCTTGGGCTGGAGACCCCCAATATACTTGGTACCTGGCCATCCATCCTTTCAAAATCTGTGTGGATAGGATTTTCTCTGTGGGCACAGCTCTGGCCATTGACTGAGACAAATCATCTCTGCTCTTGGCCTTGCTTGCTTTCTTATACTTACATGGAGGCTCTCGATCTCCCATCACCTGCCTCCTAGGGCTATCCTAGGTATTAAATAAGGTTGTGGACAGGAAAATGCTTCCTCAACTTTAAAGTGCCAGACACATGTCTGTTTGAGGGATGGCTGATGATTATTGTTAGGTGTTTTTCATGTTTATCTATTTATTTTGAGAGAGAAAGAGCAAGAGCACATGTGCATGCAAGTAGGGGAGGGGCAGAGAGAGAGGGGGCAAGAGAATCCCAAGCAGGCTCTGCACTCTCAGTGCAGAGAAGAACATGGGGCTCAATCTCACAAGCCATGAGATTATGTCCTGACATGATATCAAGAGTCAGACGCTCAACCTACTGAGCCACCCAGACACCCAGATTCTTGTTTTTATTGTTATTAATTCTTGCCCCTTCTGTATTCTTCACCTCTGGCCTCAGCTAGACTGAACCAGTGGGAGGATAGGGTTGACCAACTCCACCAGCAGTAAGGAATTCAAAGTGCTTTCACTTATATCTTGTTTAATTCTCACATCAGTGCTTCAAGGGAGATGTTACTATCCCCTTTTACAAAACAAAACAAAACAAAACAAAACAAAACAAAACAAAAACTGAGGTTCAAAGAGATTGTATAACTTACTCAAGATCACACAGCTAAGCAGTGGTGGAGCTTAGCTTTGAACCCATTTTTGTCTCAACTGCAAATACACACCCTTTGAATCAGCTCATTTAGTGGGCCTGGACCTGGCTAAACTGGATAGATAGGAGGTCTCCATAGTGGATGCTCAAGATACCAAGCTTCAGAGTGAGTTCTGACCACAGGGTGTGGGTTCCATCCTGGAGAGCCTTGGGATGTGGATGCTTTTGAGGGTGAGCTGGGTACTGCTGGGACAGAGCAAGTGCCGAGGCCTATAATCTGATTAAGCCATTAGAGCCGCTACCCCAAGCATGCGCTGCCAGGCCGCCAAGCCCTTCAATTAATCCCCAGATTAATCCATTCCTCCTCCATGTCCCCTCCCCTGCACCTCCACCTCCCCAGCCCCAAGAAGCTCCTTCAGGCCTAGAGATGGAGGGAGACCAGTCCCTGAGGCTTGTGGAGCTGCAGCAGGGGCAGCAGACAGCCTCCCTGGTTGCCATTACTGCTCCTTCTCAGAGAAATGTGTACAGTCTTCTCTGGCCACCTTACCTTGGGTCTGTCTTGCCCTTTAACCCACCACAGACCATCTACTCTGCAAAGATCTGCATTCATTCAAGTGATTGAGCACTTGGTGTGTGGCATGTACTGATCTTGGGGTCTAGTGGTGAAGACAGACAAGGCCCCGGGGGGGGTTCCCAGTACAGGGTAGAAGAGAAATAAATGCACAGTTACTGACAGTTCTGTGTTTTCCATGCTGCAGCAGGGGGCCTGCCAATTGTTGAAGGAGGTCAGAGAAAAAGAAGATGATTACCCCAGGCAGAGAAAATGTGCAAAAGCACAATGATGCAGTGTGAAAACACACAACTTGTTTGAGGAAGGTGGCTTGGTTGGAGTGGGGATGGAGAGAGGCAGAGGCTGGTGGAGGATGCGGCTGGGAATGGGTTGTAGCCCATGCTGAAGATTTTGTATGTGTATATGCAAGCGTGAGCCATGCATGCATTAGTGTCTGTGTGTGCACATCTCTAGGCATGAGTTATTATGTATCTCAGCTTGTGTGCATATGCAGTAATGGCCACTTTTGTGATGGGCGTTTGTATATGAATGTGTGCTTCTATGTGTGCATATTTGTCAGTAGGAGGGCCCAAAGCCACCTCGTCCAGAAAGTCTCCTTATATTCTCCTGAGCCATCTTCAAAAGCCATTTTTTCTCCCTGCCGTTTCTGCTCCCAGCAGACATTAGGGCTGGGGTCAGGCTCTTCCTTAGCTGGCGTGTCCATGTATATGTTTGGTCTCCTCAACCACACTGCCAGCACCCAAGGGACAGGGACTGTAAATGCCATTTCTCCTGTAAATTACTCACCCACCAAGTGCCAAGGACCAAGCCCTGTACACCAACAGTTTCCAACACAGCATCCCCCGACATATTTCTCCATCAAACATGCCCAATTCCTGATGAATTGGGACTGGAACTGATGAAATGAGGGCTGGAACTCCTAGACCTAGATTTATATTCTCTTCTTAGACAGGGCTCTTCACTCTGCCCTGACTAACCCCAACCAGGGCTAGGCAAGCACAGGAGGCTGGCAATGATGAGGTCGTCTACCCACCTGTTTACTGCCATCCTGGCTGAGCCTCCTTTCTGTCTCACCAAGATTACTTCAGAGGCTCCTCACTGCTCTCTGCCTTCTCCCTTGACCCTGCCAAAGCATAGTCTCTACAAATGAGTCAGAAGGGTCTGTTAAAACTAAGTCAGGTCCAGCCACTCCTCTGGTGCCAACCCTACAGTAGCTCCCATCTCAGAGTAAAAGCCACTGTCCTTTCCATGGCCCTTACCATGCCACTACAAGATATGCCCTCCCCTGCCCACCATTACTTCTCTGACCTCCTCTTCTAACTTTCCCCATTACTCACTGCCCTCAGCCTCACAGGCTTTTTTGCTGTTTCTCCAGCAACCAGACACTCTCCTGCCTCAGGGCCTTTGTACCTGCTACTCTTTCTGCCTGGAGGGCTCTTCTCCCAGATATACACAAGGATCACTCCCTCCCCTTCATTATTTACTCGCATGCCTTCTGTCACCCTCTCAATGGGGCCAACCGGAACCACTCTATTCAAAATTGCAGATCACTGCCCACCCCACCCTGGAACTCCATATTTTCCATAATCTAGTCCTTTTTCTCTCCATACTACTTAATCATGTTCTAGCACACTGTATGATTTTCTTATTTATTACGTTTGTTATTTGTCTCCCCTCACTAGAGAGTAAGCTCAATGAGATCTTTGTCAGATCTAATCACTGATGTATCTATCCCAGCTCCTAAAACATTTTCTGGCATCTAGTAGGCACACAATGAATATGTATCCTGGAAAGGAAACCCCAAAGGCCAAGTTCTTCCTAAAGCTTGTTTTGGGATCTAGGAGTTCTAGTCCTCATTTCCAATGCTACCCAACCA
The DNA here is from genome assembly GCF_023721935.1 of Panthera uncia. NCBI lineage: Eukaryota > Metazoa > Chordata > Mammalia > Carnivora > Felidae > Panthera > Panthera uncia. The sequence goes on from NW_026058273.1 coordinate 27,052, forward strand.
CCTCTCCTCTTACCAAGATGCCATTAAGTTCCTCACAGCCCCAAATAGGATTAGATCGACTATGCACACGTGTGTGCATACACACACACACACACACACACACACACACACTACCCAAATGTGGGCACTGGGGTCAGGTTCTTTGGTTCCACCTATGGCTCACCACACTCCAGAGAGCCTCCAGGCCCTGCCCTTCCCCTCCTAAATTTCTCTCACCTGCTGCTCCTGTTCTCCCAATAACTCCCTTTTCTTCTCCAGGCCCCCTAGCCTCTGTCTCTGTACCCTCAAGGTCATCTCTTCCCTCCTCTTGACCCTATTCCCTGTGTCCCCAGACCTTGTCCCCTCTCTCAGTGCCATCACCAGTCCCCTCTTTCCTCCCCTTGGTGTTCCTAGATCTTGATCCTTCCCTTCACTGCCTGCCCAGCTGCCATGCCTCTGCTCTCAAGATCTCTCCTGCCCCTCTCACTTTCAGTGACCTCCCATTACCTCTGCCCCTCTCTTCTTGGTGGCCCCAGGTCCTGCCCCTCTCCCTGCAATGCTTTCCCTTCTTCATTGTTGGCAAATGCCCACGATCTGGGCTCTCACCACCTCTATGTGTTTCTCTGCCTGGCCTTTGTGCCACCTGCAGGCCAAGAGTCTCCAAGGGCTCTCCACACAGCCACTCACTAATTAGGTCAATTATGAGGTCAATTATCTAATCCTCTCCATTCCAGCTCTGCATTGCTCCACACACTCACATCCTCAGGCACTTTCAGAGGCCCCAGGCAGCAGATGCTCTGGCCCTTGTTACCTCCCATGCAGATGCCCCAAGCCCAGCCTCCTGGCTGAACAACTTCTGCTCATCACAGAAAACCTTGGGAGTTCTAGAAGGCACTGAATGGTAGCTAGAAGGACAGCGATTCCCAAAAGTAATATGTGGGGAGCACATCCCTAAGCGACACCGATATCACCTTCCCAGTGATGTATGACATCACTGGAGTAAATCTCCAGTGTCTGGATTTGTGTGTGTCTGTATATATGTCTGTGTTGGGTACCAGAGGGTGGATCCTGCCTGAAGACAAGGGGAGGGACAAGAAGACTTCCAGAACAGGCCTTCTTAACCTTTCTCTGAAGTCATGTGCCTATTGAGCATCTTGATGAAAAGCCTGGACTTGGAAACACACACCCCCACCTGTTTGCAATTCATTTCAAAGAATTGATCCCCAGATCCCTGGAAGTTGTTCAGAGATCCTGGTCATGAACTTGGATCCAGAAACTCTGATCCAATGGCTCTTTCCTGTATGGTGCCACCGGTCTTGTGAAAGATTACTCCTCTAAGATAAACTCAAGAAATCCTCAACTTTTCCTGCCCTTTCCTAGAGCCTCAGTTTTCACTTCAGGAGTGTCTTGCCTGCCCACCCAGTTACCTGACAGCCAGTGCCAGGAAAGTGTCACTGTAGCCACTTGGGTAGCAAGAAATGTCCAGGGCCCCAGCATCCATGGTAGGTCTCTGCCAGGCAGGACTGGTGTGGAACAGAGGGGTTGCATCAGCAGGTCAGCTGGGAAATGGCCATGACACACTGGTAGTTTGACCCAGTAGGAGAAACAAGGAGAAGTGGACAAAAACAGGGGGTGAGGAGAAGTGAGGAAGTGAAAAAAAGGAAAAAGGGAGCTCAGAGAAGGAAGGAGATGGAGGCCAAAGAAAGATACTAAAGAGAATGAAAGCAAACAAAGCACTCAGAGAGGACATTGCTTACATTGCCCAGGAAAACCCAAGAACTTCACCAAGTCTAATCTCCTCCATTGCACAGGTGGGGAGATTGAGGTCCCAGAGAGAAAAAGAGACTTGCCCAAGACCCCACAGCCTATCCTTGGCAGGGTTCTAAACACCCAAGCCCAGACTATCACTACCCCACCTCAGCTAAAGGGTCCTGTGAAGGGAGGGGGCCAAGAGGGATAGAGTTGACAGCCACCAAATCTCTGCCTCATTGACCACAATGATATTCATTACAACAATCATTTTAATGGGGACACTTTAAAAA
>NW_026058274.1:0-12984 GCF_023721935.1 Panthera uncia
ATCTTCCATGAGAAACACCCACTCGACACTAGAAGCAAGAAAGTAAACCATCAAACTCCTAAGTAAATGGTACTGAAGGGACTACATCCTTCATTCCAATCCTCTTATGATTCAAATCACTTTTCCTTCATAAGATTACAGCTGGTAGAGACTGGATATGAACAAACTTATTGGATGACTAGCCCTGAAAGAGGCCTTAGACAAACAGTAGCTATCTCAGACTGCTCTTCCCAGGAAACTCAACCAGCTAATTGTATAGCTTTATCTGTTTTCAAAGGCACATTCTGTGTGTGTGTTTATTCCCACTATGGCAGCAATACAGAACAAACATCAATCACCATCATGTCTGGATTATGCTGCATCAAAATATTTGAAGACAAAATCTCTACACTCCTGGGGATCTCTGTCACGTACTGCTCCTTTGTGATCAGAGGTCTGAGACAGCAGGACTCAATCTCCAAAGCAAAAATAAGTAATGAGTTTCTACACCTTGACATTTTACAAATACTTGAAAGTTACTGATAAATGATGAGGCCACCCCTCATGTAGGGTGAAAGTATGAATCTCCAGGACTTAAACGTATTGTGTTTGTGTGGAATCAAGTCACTTGTCAGTCCATTTGGCATATTATCTGTGTCAAATTAAGCTTTATTTATCCAAAGGTAGTATGAATTTTGTTGTAGTCCATTCATGTGCATATTATCGACGGTTAAGGTTTCTGGTAGGACAAATCTGGACAGAACCTCAGCAGTAACATCTCTTCTTTTGTATCCTCTTCAAGGCATCTTTGATTTCCTTGTTCCTCAGACTGTAAATCAAGGGATTCAACATGGGGATAACCACAGTGTAAAAAACCGATGCAAATCTGTCAAAACTGGAGGAGCCACCAGAGCTGGAACTCAAATAGACAAACATACCTGAGGTATAGAAGAGGGACACTGCTGTCAGATGAGAAGCACAGGTGTTGAAAGCCTTGGACCTGCCTTTAGCTGAAGTGATCTTCATGATAGAGATGACAATATAGCCATAGGATATCATGATGATGAAGGCATTTGTTATCCCAAAGATCACTGTTAATATAGCAGTCAAGAGTTGCACAAAGAAAGTGTCAGTGCAGGACAGGACTAACAACTGGGGCATGTCACAGAAGAAGTGGTTGATGACATTAGGCCCACAGAAGTGAAGCTGAAGTATGGCACACAATTGGGATACAGAAGCAGAGAGTCCAGCCAGATAGGACCCCAGCACCATCCGAATACAGAGGGTGGGTGACATGACTGATGAATAGAGAAGAGGATTACAAATGGCGGCATATCGGTCATAAGCCATGGCTGTCATGAGACAAGACTCACTCAGTCCCATGATTGAAAAAACAAAGTATTGAATGGCGCAACCCACAAAGGTGATAGTTTGCTGCTCTTGGAAAAAGCTGGAGAGCATCTTGGGGGCTGTGGAGGTCACATAGCAGATATCCATGAAGGACAGATTACTGAGGAAGAAGTACATGGGTGTGTGGAGGTGAGAGTCCATCCTTATTAAGATGATGAGGCACAAGTTCCAAGTCAGAGTCATAATGTAGATGAGCAGGAATACAACAAAGAGCACTGCTAGGATTCTGGGGAAATCAGAGAATCCCAAAAGGATGAAATAAGTGACCTCTGTAATATTTCCTCCCCCAACCATTTGCTTGGTGCTTCTAAAATCAGAGAACAGAGAATGTTCTGCTGACTCAGGTGAAATGACAGCATTACACTGCTCTCTTGTGCCATTCTTCCCTCCAGTGAGTACTGGGAAAGAAGCAAACAATGCCTCACTGTCCTGATGAGAAGACCCCAGCTTTTCATCTCAAATTATCAAGAAATGACTTTAGTGTTTTAGTTTCTCAATTATTTCATGAAATCTCATGAAAATCAGAGATATTTTCAACTTTGAGAACTTAAAAAAACAAATGCTGTGATTCTTACAGACATCATTCATTGAAAGTTTTTTAAAAAGCCTTTGGTAATTTATTATAGAACTTCTGCTTTATAAGAGCATAAGTGGCATCACCTCCAGATTAAAACTGAAATAGCCGTTCAGTTCCAGATAGTGATCTAGATAAATGTTTAAAATTTATTCTTTTACCCTTAAGAAAAGTAACTTAACCCATTTGTAATAATTTCACAAATTTTTATGCAAATGTATTTGACATATCATCTCCCAACTGGCCTGGAAAACTATATCATAACTTTACTCTGATAATATTTTCTTGAGGCACAGCATATGTGCCCAATAAAGTTATGGAACACATCTTCTTAGGGAAGTCTTCATACTTAGTATTCCAAAAGGAGGCTAGGATGGCTCACTATTGACCCCAACATTTTTTTTTCAATTTTAAGGTATTGTTCTACATGAGAAATAGCATGGTACTGTGGTTAAAGGTTCAGACTTTAAGAGTTTTGTCTGATACCCTCCCACTTTATGAACTTGTCCAAGTAGCTCAAACACACTAAGATTGACTTGCTCAAAATAAAGTGAGAACATTAAGAGCCCCTGGACTATAGGGTTACTAGGAGGTTTATGAGAAAACCCATGAGGATGCTGAGCACACATCTGAACACAGTAATTGTTCTATATGTGTTGGCTATTATTATCCTGGATTGCTTACAGATAACCATGAATGACAGCTATTTCCATGGATAGAAATGTCAACAGTGCTAGAGTTGTATGGGTTAATTTGAGATATTTCCTGAGATATCACTGGCCTTGTAGACTATCAGGAATTATTACCTCTAGACAAATGTAGATTTGGACCTCATGTGGAAGCAAATCAAACCACCTGGGGCTATGAAGACACAAACCACATAATTAATTTTCTATTTAGGATGCCTGAGTTTGAGTATACTTGGTCCATTGACAACTAGTATCAAGTTATATGGGCCTTGATACAGAGAAAAAGTAAATAATTTCAATTACCAAGTACTATATAGCTATAGTTCATATTTTTTATTGATATAGTCATCATATTATGGCTTACTGAAGATTCATAATAGATTGCAGCTATGGCCTATGCTCCATAAACAATCTGTCCTTCCTTGAGATGAAAGAATAAATCAATGAGAACAGTTAAGAAATTTTCGAAAAAAGGTAAATAATTAAAAAGACATGAACTTTCAAATAATAAAAAGTATTATAAACACTGATAACTCACTATTCTTATAAAAATAGATGGGTCAAAAGAATATATAGAAATTTTAGAAAAATTTAAATTTGGTAAGAGTTAACAAATGGTAAGTATTTAAACTGATAAAGGTTAAACTCTTGTAATGCATTTATATAATTTCGGTATGCAGAAAAAATCCTGAAATACAACACCAAAACAGAAACTACAAGAGAAAAATATGAACTAACACTTAAAAACTTGGTCACATCAGAAAAATTCACTTATGTAAAATACTTTTGAAATACAATTGATGAGGGAAAAATAGTTACAAAAGATAAAAAAGACAATATAGTAATGTCCTTAATATAAATAGGGATGGGGAATTCACATTTACTACTGAGGGTAGAAGATGTTTCCACCTTCCTGGAGGAAAAAAAAATTTGTTTTATACAATATCTCTATCTCTGTCTCTTTCTCTTTCTCTCTGTCTCTCTCTCTGTCTCTCTGTCTCTCTCTCTCTCTCTCTCTCTCTCTCTCACACACACACACACACACACACACACACACACACACAAACCACACAACATGTGAGCCAATTACAAACGTCAAAAGTAATGACTGGTATGATTTTGATTGCCTTCCTTAAAAGTTTCTGTCTTTGATCAATTTTCCACAACTTCTATAAATAAGAAATAAGGTATTAAGATATATAAATCCTTAATAGTAAGCACAGATTGGGAAAGAAAGGGAGAATGGAAGGGCAAATGATGGAGAAAGTGAGAATGACAAATAAAACAGACTTTCAGAATTTCCTGAATTTTACCTACTGCCCATGTCAACCTTCACAAGTTATTAATTAACCTCTCTGTGCCTCAGTTGCCTCATCTATAAACAGGGCTAATAACACTACCTCATATGACTGCTGCAAGGACTGAATGACATAAAGGGCTTCAAACAGTAAGGGCTCAATAAATGTTAGCAATTATCATCCCCATTATCATTCCTCTCTGTGAAAGAAAAATAAGGCAAAATGAATACTGAAAAGTCAAGGAGCACTTCACACAATTCTTTTCTAAATTAGATGGTCTCTGTGCTAGACTCAAGAATATTGTCAATCAATGACTATAGTTATTTCTATCTCATAGTGTTTTGTTATCCTCCAGTTGGCTGTGAACGTCTGATGCCACTTTTTGTGTTTTACCACCACCAAGTACTCTTGAGGTGACGATACTAGGTACAGTACATGGTACAGTGGAGATGTTTCACTATTGAGAGATAAGCATCTTGTATGCTAATGTTGGCATAACTGAATAAATACATGATAAACAAATGGTTCTTTCACCCACTTTTGGATATAAAACTAAAATTATCTTATTTCATTTCAATTATGGTTTTAGGAACTTGGAAATCTTTCTGTTTACTCTTAAAATAAGTGTTGCCAATATTAGTTCTCCACTATTTTATCCAAGATGAGTTAGAGTCAATGAAAATATTTTCCAAATATGAACTTCTGTGAACAACATCCCCCAATACACTAACATAATTGATTGATTCTGTGAAAATAAGTCAATCTCCTGTTCAATCATTTGCAGTAAAACTCTTCACTTTCTTAATACATTTTGTTAACAGAGGTAACCAGAACTAAAAGTATTTTATGTAACTCATAACTCCAAAAAAAGATAAGGAATTGTAGACTGTTTACTAACTCATGATAAAATACACCTGGTGAAACTTCGGTAAGTCATAGGAAAAGGGAAAAATTCTGAATATATTAACTCTCTTTGGTTAAGTTTTTGCGTGTGTTCACCATCTCCAAGACAATTAAAAGAAAACGTGACTGATGTAGATATTAATTAGACATTTTACTATGTGCATCTAATCAAAACCTTTCAAATTCTGATAACTAAAGACATGGCCAGTTTATAAGATTGTGCAGGGCACAAAATAAGGTTAGGAAAGCCAAGATGTTGCTGAATGAAGAACAAGTTTTACAAAAAGGTTAAAAGAGATAGTTAGACTAACAACTACCTATGCCTGGAGTGGGGCATCTCTGATATCTGTGTTACCAACACTGGTGCCTCCTGACTCCCAGGGTCTCCAAAGAAGGCCATGGAGAGCTATTTGATGTATTTCAAAAAGCCAATCGAATTGTACTTGAGTACTTTCTCATGTCATTACTTAGTGAACAGCTTGCCTTTTGCTACTCAGAAATTATGAACCGAATTATTTATGTAAACAGCAAATAAATTAGTATCTTTTCAAAAACATAATCCTCAAGGAAAAAAATTAAATTAAAAGGGTCCTTGGGATGGTCAAAGTTGGAAAACCTAGACAAGAATGTGTGATCTTAGGAAATTCCCCTGAAAGCCAGTAAATTGCTATTTTGAATTCAGTGCTCAATTATTGACTTCTAAAATTTGTTAGGCTTTATAAACATTGTCTCATTAGATGCTAAATGATCTCATTATCTCCCTCTTTACAGGTGAAAGAACAGAAGGTAACAGAGCTTAAGATCACATCCATAAGAAATTGCCAGAACTGGAACTCAACATTCATCCCTCACCCCAGAATGATCCCTGATATTTTAGAGTAGAGATTAATCTTTTCAAGGAAGGTCAGAGACATTCTATAGGTAAAAAAGAACCCAAGGAAGAGCCCACCGGGGAGAGTGTGGGAGTGAGGATGGGAGAGGGAAGAGGTGAAAGAATGGGAGAGACTGAGGACCATAAAACCTTGCTCCACACAGGTCCTACTGGAAGAATCACATGGCTATTAAGATAGCACAAAATCCACTGTTCTCACTAAATCTTGCCTTCTCACCTTGACCCAGATTTCCCAAGAAGACAGAGCTCTTGTCAAAGGTTAAAACTGCTTATTTCTTTTCCAAAGGAATTTTCCAGCTGGGCCCTATTGTTCTCCAAGATGGGAGTCTTTGGCTTTGAAACTGGCTGTCTGCTCAGGGCAAGAGAGATGCCCACATCTGGCGATCCTCTTAAATACGTTATTAAGAGCAGAGGTAACACGAGAAAAGACAATTAGAGGGAGAAAACCCTCAGGTACGCTCTCTGGAGTCATGGTTGTCATGGAGTTTTTGTCCCTGCTAATTTCATGCCCCACTTTGCCATGTCCCTTCTGGATCCATCCCTGACATCCCCACAGTCCAATAATGTTCTCATGATTGTAGTCTTTCTGTTGGAAACTTAAGAGTCATTAGAGCTGGAAAGAACCTAGAGATCATCTAGTCCAATACCGTCAATTACCAGGTGAGGAACCTGAAGCCAGGGAGCTAAAAGATTTGCTCAAGATGACACGGCTAGCTGGTCAAATACCTTAATTAAAATAAATACATGAGCATTTCCCTCTGTACAAAACACTTTCATTTTAGATATAGACATACATAAATTTTCTCAAATACCTGACCAGACTCAACCATCACAGCAGCGCTGTGAGTCACACGTGCCATTATTTCCTATGCATAATGAAGAAACTGAGACAATAAGGAAAACAACAAAACTAATTCATGACAGAGTCACGACTTATCATGGTTACAACCTGGGACATAGGTATCAACCAATCTGATGACTTGATGACTGTGTGACCTTGAACAAATTAGCCTCTCCAAGCCCCAGGATTATCATAAAATGGGGCTGATAGTAGTAGCTACTTCATAGAGTACGTCTACATAGAGAGAATCAAGTTAGATAATGCATGTAAAGTTCTTACCAGGGGTTGTAGTACAAGTATAACTTCTATTAACAGTAGGTGTAATTTGTGTGTTCTGATCTGGAGTTCTTTCCAACATGTTCTGCTGCATTACTAATCCTTCACTAAAAATACCTACTTAAGAGCATTCCCACAAACATTTTTGCTTGTTTGTTTCTAAGTTTTTACAAGTGAAACTCCTCTATCCTGCCAGTTACTAGGGATGCAGAGATGCTCTAGAAAAGTCTCATCCTTGGTTTGATCTACTTCAGCTATTCTTACCTCCAGGGAGAAAAGGGTGGGTGGGCAACGAGTTAATTATTTAACTCTCACTGATGGGTTAATAGTTATATATCCCCCCTGATAAGAACTGTAATAACTTTACCCTTGAATCTAGACAGGTTCTTAAGATAGTTTTAAAGACAGAAAACCAAAAGTATAGGCTGTGGTCTCCAGGGCCAAGCAATGGAAGCCATGATTCTGGTAAGAACCATATATGTTCCACAAATCACACTTTGTGAGATTCAAGATGAATTATTGCTGTGCTAGGAAGAATGTGTCAAATCTCTGTGTGCCCAAAGTTCTATCTGTAATATATGTAATATAATTTCTCACCTCTCAATTTCATATGGTAACGGAAATACAAATCAAATCTGTGTGATGTAAATACGTGAAATGTAAAGTATGTATAAATACAAATGCAGTATGTATGAAATTAGTCCATGAACTCTTGTATGGAAAAAAAAATCTCTTTTTAAAATTTTTTGAAGTCCTCTTGTTTGGACTCTGAGTACTCATAGAACTCCCAAGTCTGGTGACTCTTCTGCTCCTGATAAACTTAAGGTCCTGGAATCCCTACAGGGCTCAGATCAGAGACTCAATTCCTGCACCCTAAACACACCACAATAGCCATCATTTCTGAAGTCTTGCACAGTTTCTGGAAGATACCAAGCAGCATGCTCCAGGACTGCCTATGCCAAGAAACTGATGACAGCATAGCAGTTTCAGGTGTACATTGTAATCAACATCTGTATATACACTACAAAGTGATCATCACCAAGTCTGGTTATCAGTCATCACCATACAGTTGACCCCCTTCACAATCTTACCCAGTTCCCAACCTCCTTCCTCTCTGGTAACCACAGCTATGTTCTGTATATGTTTGGTTTCTTTATTGTTATGTTGTTTATCTTATGCATTTAGATTCCAAATATGAGTGAAATCGTTACAACTCTTCACCTGACTTATTTCATGTATCGTAATACCTTCAAGGTCTATCCATATTGTTACAGATGGCAAATTTTCATTCTTTATGGCTGAGTTGTATTCACAGATATATATGATGCATATCCACTATATATAATGTGAGACAGAGATAGAGGCAGATATAGAGATAGAGATAGAGATAGACATAGACATGAGATAGAGAGATATATCACATACTTTTTATCCATTCATGTATTGATGGACACTTGGGTTGGCTGGCTATTGTATATAATGCTGCAATAAACATAGATGTGCATATATCTTTTTGAATTAGTTTTTTTTTTGGTCTACTTTGAATAAATATACAGAAGTAGAATAGCTGGGTCATGTGGTAGATCTACTCTTAATTTTTTGAGGAACATCCATACTGTTTTCCACAGTGGCTGAACCAAATTACATTCCCACCAACAGTGCACAGGGTTCCCTTTTCTCCACATTCTCTCCAACAGTTGTTATTTCTTGTCTTTTTGATTCTAGCCATTCTCACTTGTGTAAGGTGGTATCTTGTGCTTTTGATTTGCATTTCCCTGATGATTAGTGATGTTAAGCATATTTTCATGTGTCTATTGGCCATCTGTATGTCTTCTTTGGAAAAGAGTCTATTCAGGTCCTCTGTCCATTTTAATCAGATTGTTTGGGTTTTCTTAATTTTTAAAATATAAATCATTGTCAAGTTAGCTAACATACAGTGTATACAATGTGCTCTTGGCTTTGGGAGTAGATTCCCATGATTCATCACTTATATACAACACCCAATGCTCATCCCAACAAGTGCTCTCCTCAATGCCCATCACCCATTTCCCCCTCCCATCCACCTCCCCATCAATCCTGTTCTCTGTATTTAAGAGTCTCTATGGTTTGCCTCCCTCTCTGTTTGAAACTATTTTTCCCCTTCCCTTCCCCCATGGTCTTCTATTAAGTTTCTCAAATTCCACATATCAGTGAAAACATATGATATCTGTCCTTTTCTGACTGACTTATTTCACTAAGCATAATACCCTCCAGTTCCATCCACGTTGTTGCAAATGGCAAGCTTTCATCCTTTCTCATTGCTAAGTAGTATTCCATTGTATGTATAAACCACATCTTCTTTATCCATTCATCAGTTGATGGACTTTTGGGCTCTTTCCATAATTTGGCTATTTTCTATTCTCACCAACAGTGTAAGAGGGTTCCCTTTCACTGCACCCTCCCCAACATCTGTTATTTCCTGTGTTGTTAATTTTAGCCATTCCAACAGGTGTGAGGTTGGTATCTCATTGTGGTTTTGATTTGTATTTCCCTGATGATGAGTGATGTTGAGCATCTTTGCTCATGTGTCTGTTAGGCATCTGTATGTCTTCTTTGGAAAAGTGTCTATTCGTGTCACCTACCCCCCCCTTTTTTTTTAGTATTTATTTATTTCTGAGAGAGACAGAGTGTGGACAGGGAGGTGCAGAGAGGGAGAGGGAGACACAGAATCTGAAGCAGGCTCCAGGCTCTGAGCCATCAGCACAGAGCCTGACACAGGGCTCAAACCCACAGACCACAAGATCATGACCTGAGCTGAAGTCAGATGCTCAGCTGACTGAGCCACCCAGGTGCCCCTATCACCTGCCCATTTCTTAACTGGATTATTTATTTGGGGGATGTTGAGTTTGATAAATTCATTCTAGGTTCTGGATACTAACCCTTTACCAGATATGTTATTTTCAAATATCTTCTCCAATTCCATAGGTTGTCTTTTAGTTTCATTGATTGTTTGCTTCACTGTGCAGAAGCTTTTTATCTTGATGAAGTCTCAATAGTTCCTTTTTGCTTTTGCTTCCCTTGCCTCTGGCAACATGTCTAGTAGGAAATTGCTATGGCCAAGGTCAAAGAGGTTGCTGCTTGTGTTCTACTCTAGGATTTTGATAGTTTCCTGTCTCACATTTAGGTCTTTCATCCATTTTGAATTTATTTTTCTGTATGGTGTAAGAAAGTGGTCCAATTCCATTCATCTGCATGTTGATGTCCAGTTTCCCAGCACCATTTGTTGAAGAGATTGTCTTTTTCTCTTCAATATTCTTTCCTGCTTTGTTGAAGATGAGTTGGCCATATAGTTGTGTGTCCATTTCTGGGTTCTCTAATCTGTTCCCCTTATCTCTGTGTCTGTTTTTGTGCCCGTGCCATATTGTCCTGATTATTACAGCTTTCTAATATAGCTTGAAGTCAAGAATTGTGATGCCTCCAGCTTTGCTTTTCTTTTTTTCAAGATTGCTTTGGCTACTCGGGGTCTTTTGTGGTTCCATACAAATTTTAGAATTGTTTGTTCTAGCTCTATGAAAAACGCTGGTGGTATTTTGATAGAGATTTCACTAAATATATAGGTTGCTTTGGTTAGTGTAGACATTTTAACATTTGTTCTTCAAATCCATGAGCATGGAATGTTTTTCAATTTATGTGTGTCCTCTTCAATTTCTTTCATAAAGGTTCTATAGTTTTCAGATCTTTTACCTCTTTGGTTAGGTTTATTCCTAGGTATCTTATGGTTTTTGGTGCAATTGTAAAATAGGATCAATTCCTTGATTTCTTTTTCTGCTGCTTCATTACTGGTGTATAGAAATGCAACCGATTTCTGTACATTGATTTTATATTCTGTGACTTTGCTGAATCCATATATCAGTTCTAGTAAGTTTTTAGTGGAGTCTTTCAGATTTTCTATACGGAGTACCATGTCATTTGCAAATCATGAAAGTCTGACTTCTTCCTTGCTGATGTGGATGTCTTTTAATTCTTTCTGTTGTCTGATTGCAGAGACTAGACTTCCAGTACTATGTTAAATAACAGTGATGGGAGTGGACATCCCTGTCGTGTTCCTGACTGTAGAGGAAAAGCTGTCACTTTTCTCCCCATTGAGGATGATATTGACTGTGTGTCTTTCATTTACAACCTTTATGATATTGAGGTATGTTCTCTCCACTCCTACTTTAATAAGGATTTTTATCAAGAATGGGTGCTATATTTTGTCAAATGCTTTGTCTGCGTCTATTGACGGGGTCATATAGTTCTTACACTGTCTTTTATTAATATGGTGTATCACATTGATTGATTTGCAAATATTGAACAACCCCCACAGCCCAGGAACAAATCCCACTTGATTGTACTGGATAATTCTTTAATGTACTTTGGATTTGATTTGCTAGTATCTTGTTGAGAATTTTTGAATCGGTGTTCATCAGGGATGTTGGCTTGTAATTCTTTTTTAGTGGGGTCTTTGGTTTTGGAATCAAGGTAATGCTGGCCTCAGAGAAGGAGTCTGGAAGTTTTCATTCCATTTCTATTTTTTGGAATTTTTAAAAGGAATACGTATTAACTCTTCTTTAAATGTCTCATAGAATTCCCCTGGGAAGCCATCTGGCCATGGATTTTCGTTTGTTGGGAGATTTTTGATTACTGATTCAATTTCTTTGCTTGTTATGGGTCTGTTTAAATTTTCTATTTCTTCATGTTTCAGTTTTGGTAGTTTGTCCGTTTCTAGGAATTTACCCATTACTTCTACATTGCCTAGTTTTTTTAGCATATACTTTTTCATAATATTCTCTTATAATTGTTATTTCTGTGGTGTTGCTTGTAATCATTCCTCTTTCATTCATGATTTTATTTATTTGGGGTCCTTTCTCTTTTCTTTTTGATAAATCTGGCTAGGGGGTTATCAGTTTCATTAATTCTTTCAAGAACCAGCTCTTAGTTTCATTGATCTCTCCTATTCTGTGTGTGTGTGTGTGTGTGTGTGTGTGTGTGTTTGTGTGTGTGTTTATGTCATTTATTTCTGCTCTACTCTTTATTATGTCCCTTCTGCTGGCTTTAGGCTTTATTTGTGTTTGCTTTTTTTAATGGTTATTTTTGAGAGAGAGAGAGAGAGAGAGAGAGAGAGCGAGTGAGGGACAGAGAAAGAGGGAAACACAGAATCTGAAGCAGGCTCCAGACTCTGAGTTGTGTCAGCACAGAGCCCAATGCAGGGCTAAAACCCACAAACCATGAGATCATGACCTAAGCTGAAGTTGGACACCCAACTGACTGAGCCGCCCAGGTGCCCCTGCTCTTCCTTTTTTAGCTCCTTTAGGTGTAAGGTTAGGTTGTATATTTGAGATTTTTTCTTGCTCCTTGAGGTAGGCCTGTGTTACTATATACTTCCCTCTTAGGACTGCCTTTACTGCATCTGTTGGGGGATTTTTGATTACTGATTCAATCTCCTTGCTAGTAATTGGTCTATTCATATTTTCTATTTCTTCATCATTCAGTCTTGGTAGTTTGTATGTTTGCCAGAATTTGTCCATTTCTTCTAGGTTGTACAAGTTGTAATTGTTCATAGAAATCTCTTATAATCTACTGTATTTCTGTGATATCAGTTGTAAGAGCTCCTCTTTCATTTCTGATTTTACTTATCTCATTCTTATCTTTTTCCTTGGTAAGTCTATCTGAAACATTTGTCTGTTTTGTCTGTTAAGACAAAATGGCCCTTTGTTTCATTCATCTTTTCTATTGTCTTTTCAGTCTCTTTTTCATTTATTTCCACGCTGGTCTTTGTTTTTCCTTCCTTCTACTAAGTTTGGGCTTAGTTTATTCTTCTTTTTCTAGTTCCTTGAATTGTAAAGTTAGGTTGTTTAAATTACATTTCAGGGCACCTGGGTGGTTCAGTCAGGTAAGTGCCTGACTTCAGCTCAGGTCATGGTCTCACAGTTTGTTAGTTTGAGCCCAATGTCAGGTTCTATGCTGACAGCTCAGAGCCTAGAACCTGCTTCAGATTCTGTGTCTTCCTCATTCTGCCCCTCCCCAACTCGTGCTCTCTCTCTCTCTTGCTCTCAAAAAAAAAAAAAAAAAGAACATTAAAAATATTTTTAACTTAAAAAATT
>NW_026058275.1:0-44721 GCF_023721935.1 Panthera uncia
GAGCCCAGTACTGTGCTGGAAACTGTTCAATGGCTGGGTTCACAGTGCAGGAAGTAGATCAGTCAGTGATCCCACTGTACTGTGATGAGGGCAATAGCAACTATTACAACAACTATAAAAGTTAACTCTGTGGCTAAAATGAACAAATCAGGAGACTACAGATGCTGGCGAGGATGTGGAGAAACGGGAACCCTCTTGCACTATTGGTGGGAATACAAACTGGTGCAGCCATTCTGGAAAACAGTGTGGAGGTTCCTCAAAAAATTAAAAATAGATCTACCCTGTGACCCAGCAATAGCACTGCTAGGAATTTACCCAAGGGATACAGGAGTGCTGACGCATAGGGGCACTTGTACCCCAATGTTTATAGCAGCACTTTCAACAATAGCCAAATTATGGAAAGAGCCTAAATGTCCATCAATTGATGAATGGATAAAGATGTGGTTTATATATACAATGGAATACTACTTGACAATGAGAAAGAATGAAATCTGGCTATTTGTAGCAATGTGGATGGAACTGGAGGGTATTATGCTAAGTGAAATAAGGCAGAGAAAGACAGACACCATATGTTTTCACTCAAATGTGGATCCTGAGAAACTTAACAGAAGACCATGGGGGAGTGGAAGGGGGGAAAAAAAAGGTTAGAGGGAGGAAGGTAAACCCTAAGAAACACTTAAATACTGAGAACAAACTGAGGGTTGATGGGGGGTGGGAGAGAGGGGAAAGTGGGTGATGGGCATTGAGGAGGGCACCTGTTGGGATGAACACTGGGTGTCGTATGGAAACCAATTTGACTATATATATATAGTCAAATTGGTTTCCATCCAATTTGACTATATATATATATATATATATATATATATATATAGTTAACTCTGTTGATCAGGCTTCTGATTGTAAGCAGCAAATACCAACTCTGCCTTATTTAAGTAGAAAAATGATTTATTGGGAGGGAGGAGGGGAATTAACTCACAGAATTTTTGAGAAACTTGGAGAACCAGATGCTGAAAATGAGCAGGAACTAAGAGAGGCTACACAATGGGACCACAGCCAAAATCCCACCACAGGAAAGATCCACTGAGGACACAGTGGCTGGTCCTGTTTCCACAGCCACTCTGGAAAACGCTGCTGCCAAGTTCAACAGGATAAATTCTCAGGCAGTGCACTAACTCTACTCATCAGGCTAGGGAACCTGATGAACCAAGCCCAGGTCCTGGGTCCCAATGGAGAGGAAAAAGCAGCAGTTGGCTTTTCAGCTTTAAAGGTGGATGCAGATGGATACATCTGCAAGACTTCCTGAGACTCATCCTGAGAAAATCCTCCTAATGTAAGGATGGGTTTCAGATGCCAGGCAGCCAAATGTTTACTGAGAACTTCCAATGTGCCAGATACTGGGTTAAGCCACTTACATGCAACACCTCATTTAATCCTCACAGTTGTCCTATAAGACAGGTACTTTACGATCAAACTTTACTGATAAACTGAGACCTAGCAAGAGGAAGAAACCTGCAAAGTTGTACAGCTAATAAGGGGGAGAACCCTGACTCAGACTTGATTTTTGAGAACTGCTCTATACAACAAAGAGAGAAAGAAGTACAAAGGTTCTCAAGGATCACAGACAAGAAGTTCCTGAATTGGACTGGGAAGTGAGGAAAGGCACCCCAGAAGAAGAGGGGCTGTAATCAGATTTAATAGATAAGTTGGAAGGTGTGTGAGAACCTAGGGTAGGGGCTCTGTGAGTTAACAGTCCCCAAGGATATGGAACAACCTATGGAAAGAAAAAGTGGCATGAAACAAACTCAGATATTTTGGAACCAAAGGTCTTTTTTTATGCAGTACAGTTAAGGACAAAAGTACAACAGGAGGGGGTGTAAATGGCAAATATGCTGCCCCAACTTCAGGCATGCTTGTCCCTAGAATAGAATGCCAGAAGAGATTCCAGGCCATTCCATTATTAAAGAGAGCCCATATCTAAATTCAGGCATTAGAGAATGACACTGAAATTGTTTAATGCCTTTGTCTTCACTGAGAAAGCAGAGAGAATGACATGAGCAAAACATCCTGTCAACTCTCAGCACCATTTTCCTAAGGTGATCCTACCATCCCAACCCTACAATCCACAGAGCAAGGGATTTTCCAGGGACAGTAGGAATTCCAAAAAGAGAGTGCTCAACTTAGAGTGATCCTTGGGTCATGATCCAAGTATTTGCTGAGAGTGATCAGTGACCAACTCCTGACAAGTCTGGCCAAGGTCAGGATTTACTGAGACCGTCTACCAGGCAAGATCAGCAAGAAGCAATGTTTAATGCCTTATTCACTCAGTCCAGGCCATTGCCCCAAAGTCTCATCTCACAATTAGCACTAGCACAAACTCAGTGGGTAGACGTGACTAGTTCAAGGGTGCTTTGTCAGTTAGATTAAATTTTTAAGCACTTCACTTTATCCACAGAAAGTTATGTCTTTAATTTTATGTAGGAGTATGTATCAGCAACTGGCAAATGTTCCTCCAAATCCATTCTTTTCTTCTTCTATTTAGTATTAGAACATGCACATACATGCCACACACACCTCTACTCTGAGGTTTAGCAGAATACATACACAATCCACCAGAAATGTATTTCCCAGACTCCCTTGCAGCTAGGTACACGCATGTGACTGTGTTTCCCTAATAGTGTGTAGGTCAGTAAATTTCTTGCCTTCCTGTCATCTTTCACCCTTCCCAAAGGTTAAAACATGGACGTGCTGTTGGCAAAAAATCGACTATGAAGATAAAGACAGCATTCTAGGAGATGGTGGAATAACAATTAAAAAGGAACCCAGGTCTCTGAATGACCTCATGGAGCTGTCTAGCCATCCTGGGCCATCCATCTATAATAGACCTGTTACATGAAAGAGAAATAAGCTTCTATTTTATTTAACAGTATGTTAATAATATATATTACATATTTTAATAGTATATTTAATATATTAACATTATACATACTATATACAATAAAATATAATGCATTAATAGTATAATACAGTATATTAATATTTATAAAATTAATATAGCATATTGACAGTATAAATAAATAATACATATTTATTTAATCCACTGTGTATTTGGGTTACTGTGATACAGCTTAGCCTTTCCTTAACTACACAGGTTTCACCTGAAGGTATAAACAGAAAGCATGTGTGTTTTTATAAGACATACAAATCTAGGTCTTAATTCTAGCTTTACCACTAATTAATCATCTACAGTCAGTTAATCACCCTAGATCTCATTTTTCTCACATTAAAAGCGCGCAAATGATATCAAATTCTCAGACTATTATAAATAAAGGACTTTGTAAGATTCTGGTACACAATGAGTGCTATCATTGCTACTACTTTTATTATCTTATTTTAGGACACTGATAAGGCCTGTTGCAAATCCCAGAGTGCCCTGAGGCATCCAACTTGGAACCTTCCAAATACGTTACCATTCTCAGGCTCCAATATCCTGTGAACAGTCAAGTTCATCTGATGGAACATGATAGGAATTCAATTAGCTGGCCTTGCACTTCATCCTACTTCTGAACATCTACAGCCTTTCAGCTTGGCACTTTGGATGTCAACTCAGTAACTAGAATGTGAGGGGCAGGCTTTGCAACTGAGAAGTAGACAGTGGGTCCACATTTACTGAACCCCTGCAGGTAGGCAGGCACTCTCTGCCTACAGTCAGTGTTTTAGTGAGAAGCTGCTCCTTTCATCTCTAGGGCATGACTGATTCCATCTCACCAATATGGCTTTTTGAGACCAGCTGAAGCAGTAAACTTGGGTCAAAAGGAGACCCATGGAAGGACTTTATCATTGGCTCTACTACCTTCTTGCATTTTATTGAAGGAGTTTCCAGATTTGCAGCATGGAGGCAGCAATTATACCCTGCAACACTAGTAGCACACCCTGGCCAAGCTGTCAATTCCATTCATGAAATTAAATCTCTGAACCATGTCAGTGCCGAGGAGAAATGAAAAACTGCCAATTCCTCAGAGTTCTTCAAGTATGCTCATATTGTGTGAAGCATGAGCAGTGAAAAGTCCTCTCAAGGACTCCCTCATTCACCCACTCCCACAGAAGTAGCAGACTCTGCCATCTAGAACCCTATGTCTATCAGGCTTTATTTTTTTAACCACTTTATTAAGGTATGATTGACATATAAAAAGTCATACATATTTAACATATACAACTTGATGAGTTTGGAGATAAGTATAAATGCATGATGTAAGCCTTTAGAAGGAACAAATTCTCCTCAGCTCATAAATCTCAGGTAACATCCTAACTGAAATTAATTTTTTCTTTAGACCGCAGAGAAGCCAATTGTGTCTGCTCCTACGCCAGGATAGATATAATAGCTCATTGTTTGCCATTGGTTCTCCAGATTCGATTTATGTTGCCTACTGTTGGCCAACATTGTAAGTAAAACTTCTTTGAGCTCATTGCTAGAAAATACTGTACTGGGTATCAGGACCCAGGCAAGGCTATGGGCAAGATTTCAACAAAGATTCAACAGCCTTTACTGCTGAAAACACTATTCTGATTGAATCCACTCTATATTGCTGAAGCATGAAATACTGTGAGTTTACAAAGAAACAAAACCCCAAGTGCTAAACCACTGCAGCCTCTGGCATGCATAGCAGCACCCTTTCAATTTGCCATTCCCTTCCTGTTTCTATTTCTCTTTTATACATAAAAAGATCCCTGGTGCCATTTTCCCTAGGTCATCCCCAGGAGCTTCATAAGGCAGGAATGAGGCCGTCACACTGACAGTGAAGGAAGTCAGCTCCAGCACTTGCCCGAGGTCACCTGGAAGGTAAGTGGTAAAGTCATGATCTCGCTGTTCACCATCCAAAGTGCCCAGGGTGCTGGGTGTTTTCACTGCTGCAGCTGACAGGTTATCTGTCATGTTTCTCCTTGGCTCATTCACTTTCAAGGCCCAGAACTACACCAGTGCTCATGTTGAGACCTCATTGACAGTGGCAAAACACACACACGTGCGCACGCAGGCACACACCCACACCCACACCCACACCCACACAAGTCCTTCCATGCAAAGGGTGAGAAATGTCAGTTCCCAAGAAAGGAGAAACTTATTGCACAAAACTCAGCTATCCCCAGAGTTGTGCATGCCGGGAGGTCAGAGGCCAGGAGTGTTCTCGGGAAAGTGTGTTCTGTGTGGAATGCCTGAACTTGCCGGTTCTCAGGGAAGCTGGACTTCTACCAAGGAGAGTTTTGCCCTGACTCTTGATAACTGTCAGCACATCTCACAGAGACAGGAACTCCTGAGACACAGATGCCAAGCAGCCGGGAACCATTAAGAATAAAACTTGAGCTGCCGAAGGAAACTGGAAACTACGTGATTCCTCTTCTCCAGGTTGCAACCTGCAGACTTTAAGAATGATGTCCCATTTGGGGCGCCTGGGTGGCTCAGTCGGTTAAGCATCCGACTTCAGCTCAGGTCAAGATCTCACGGTTCGTGGGTTCAAGCCCCGCATCGAGCTCTGTGCCTGGAGCCTGTTTCGGATTCTGTGTCTCCCTCTCTCTCTGCCCCTCCCCCACTCACGCTCTGTCTCCCTCTGTCTCAAAAATAAATAAACATTAAAAAAAAAAAATGACGTGCCGTTTGTTGTGGATCTGCTCTGGGCCTGGCTCTTAGCACACTTGATTCACTGAGGCCGGACAGTATAGTACAAGGTGTTTCAACCAAGACACTACTAGCATTTTGAACCAGATCATTCTTTGTTGTGGGGGCTGTCTCATGCACTCTGGGATGCTCAGCAGCATCCGTGCCCTCCATGCACTAGGTGCCAGTAGCACTTCTTCTCGCCACTTGTGACAACCCAGATTGTCTCCAGGCATTGCCAAACATCCCCTCAGAGGCACAGTCACCCCAAGGTTAAGAACCACTACTACAGTAGCTAATTCTGTTCACTGTGTAATCAGACAGCCAGAATCCAAATCCTAACACTCTTTCCCTGTTTATCAGGTAACCTGAGAAAATTCCATAGCTTCTCTGTCCCTCAGTGTTTTTTTAAATTTTTTTTTAATGTTTACTTATTTTTGAGACAGAGAGAGACAGAGCATGAGCAGGGAAGGGGCAGAGAGAAAGGGAGACACAGAATCCAAAGCAGACTCCAGGCTCTGAGCTGTCAGCACCGAGCCCGATGCGGGGCTTGAACCCACAAACCGTGAGATCATGACCCGAGCCAAAGTCGGATGCTTAACCGACTGAGCCACCCAGGTGCCCCATGTCCTTCAGTGTTCTTAACCAAAAAGACAGTTGGCATTAATACCCACACATAGTGGTCAAGAAGATTAAATGAGACGTCCCACATGAAGCTTGTATAATCAGGCCTGGCACAGAGAAAGCCAACATTAAGATACACATTTATCATCCTCATTTTTCAGAAAAGGAGAGTGAGGCTCAGAGAAGTGACTGAGAGATCACACAGCCAGCAAGCAGCCCAGCTGGGATGCCAACACAGAACCATGTGATTCTTCACAAGCTCAGTAGCCATCAAGCGGGCTGCTACCATACAGCGGGTCCTGTTCTGGGCTCTGTAGATAAAGCACAAATAAGAGATGATCCCTGAGTTCAAGAAACTCCCAATCCAGCAAAAGAGACAGGCAATTTCACTAATGCCTATTGTAGGCCATGGTAGAAGGGCAGGAAAGTGCAGGAGTTGTTCTTGTGCAGAGGTGAGGCACCCGACTCAGCTCAGGTCGTGGGGGAGGTGACATTCAAAGGGATCCTGAAAGCCTCTAAAACTCTTTCCACTTCTCCACACTGCTTATTTCATCAGATGATAGACAGCTTTCTAGAGAGACTGCAGATATACTTCTGAAGGGTAAAGTCTGCAGTAAGTCTAGGCAGGGACACCAGCCTCCAAATATTTGT
Source organism: Panthera uncia (assembly GCF_023721935.1). Taxonomy (NCBI): domain Eukaryota; kingdom Metazoa; phylum Chordata; class Mammalia; order Carnivora; family Felidae; genus Panthera; species Panthera uncia. The sequence goes on from NW_026058275.1 coordinate 6,923, forward strand.
GGAAAAGGAAAGAAGCACAGAGTCTTGCTGAGACTGAGTCAGATCTCTTCCTTCAGAATTGCAGAGTGAGTCCGTTGAAAGCTGCCCCTTACCTGGAGTCAGTGCATTCTTGAGCAGCTTGGTAAGAGACGTTAGCACATCCCAGTCACCTGCACTGGGCTCTTTGCTCAATTTCAAAGACAATTAAAACTTACTCAGCATGAATGGGTAGTGATGATGAATAAGTAAAAACCCAAATTGCACGAGAGCAAGTCCTTTTCCTTAAAGAAGCTGATTGCATAAGAAGGAACCATGATCCTTGTGATAGACAAAAGGGTTTCACAAGCAGAGATATTTTAATAGCCCTATATTTCACTTAACGAGCTGACTGCTAAAGGCACACATTCATACTTCCACTCGGCTTAAACACTTGTATCAGGGCTATGTTATTGTACACCTGTATAGAACCCTATTCACTTAGACCTGTCCCATGTGATAGCCCTGAGCCCCTACTAAGAAGGTGGGGAGAGCCAAGTCCCATGGCAGACCTATGAGAACAGGATCCAAAGCCATTTCTTATCATTGATCTCTGATAGGAAAAAGACCCCACTGGCCAGTGCTATGCAAAGTGTGGTCTTTACAGCGGCAGCAGCAACAAAACCAACTGGGAGCTTCTTAGAGATGTACATTCTCAGGCTCCACCCCAGACCTACTGAATCAGAGTCTTTGGGGGTAGGAATCTATATCTCAACAAGCTCTTTACATGATTCTTATGTCAAAGTTTGAGAACCCATGTCACAGACCATCTTCCCTTCACCTGCCCCTTTATTAATTTATTCAACAAGTATTTATTGAATATCTACCTTTAATAACCTTGCAACTAGATGCTGGGTATATAGTACTGAATAAAATTGGAATGGTTTTTGCACTTGCAGAATTTAAATTCTCTCCTGGGGAACAATGGGAGTTGGTGGCTACTTTTGATGAGAAACCAATAAGGAAATTAAAAACAAACTCTTATTCCTGACAGATATCCAAGTGTAGTCATATCACATCATAAACGTAAGCAGGCTAACCCAGAACAAATATGTAGTAGGCATCAGAGTTATGCTGGATGAAAAACAACGACAAAAACAACGAATGAGAATTAGGTGATCCCTACTGTCCCTTTTTACAGCCCCCTTGCCTACTCTGCACTCCATTGCCTATTACATTCCTGTTTCTCCTACATGAGTCTGAGCCCCTCGAGAATGGGCCAATGTGCCACTCGCTCTGGTTTCCCCAGGACTCAGCAGAGTACCTGGAACTCACTCAATATTTGCTGAATGAATGAGGAAAGGAATAAACCCCAATTAGCCTGGGAGGTTGCCCAGAGCCCTCTGTGCCCTAGGAACTCCCAAGACAGCCTGCAGCCTGCCCTCCAAGCTAGGAAAGGGCCCCCTTGCTCACCAGTGACTTGCAAGTCTACAAAAATTCTGCAAGCAGGACCCTAATTCTATTTAAAAGCTAGATCCCCACCTAGAGGGTTGTGAAGCAGAGCTTCCTTCAAGGAAGTCAAATCTCTCTGGAAGCATCTGACTCTGTGCTGGAAAGCTGCAAGGGAGACTGAAAAGGGAGGGCTGGAGAGATGGGTCTCCCTGGGGAGCTGCTCCAAGGGCAAAATTAGAAATAAGCCTGGGTGGGGGTAAGACACAGAGAAGTGCTGTTCCCTACCCAGCCTTCCTGGAAAACAGGAACAACAACCAGTTAACACTAACAGTAAGGAGCTCAGATCTCAGAGATTCCATTCAACTGGATACCCTTAGGCAAGCTCATAGTGGCAGATTTTTGCCTCATTTGGACACTTGATGGACTTAAGCCAAACTGTGTATTTACTTAGGAAGAAGAAGAATAAAACATTCAAACATACTCTTCACACTGAAATTGCATTATCCAAAAGCAAGATAAAAAACAGAGTTTCATATCATTTTTCAGCTCTCCAGGAATAAAATCCCCTCTGAGTATGTGGATGTGTGTTTAGGTTTGGATCATCTACTTTCTTAGAAGAAGAACATGATACATGAAAGTGGGAGCTTTCAAACCTAATGAAAGCAAAGATACTCAGGGGCTACAGGAGGGTTCTGAGAGAAGAATAAGAGGGTGCCAAGAGCTGACAGAGCCTCCAAAGTGGATGCCACCCATGAGCTGCAGTTGAATGGAGGGGGCTTTCTGCTTTCCATCTTGTGCCACAGCAGGATTCTCCTCTGGCTTAAAAGAGTAGGCCGGAAGTTAATACAAGTCTTGCTCACGGCTCAGGTGTGATGACAGGGGGCCCAAGCAAGGCCTACTCTTACCCTCAGTGTGCAGAAGTTTCTAAGACAAAGCATGAGCGAACGCTTTATGGAAGGGAAAGAATGGAAGATGAGGAAAGGAAAGGCGGAAGGGTCCCCCAGCCAACCCCCGCCCCCTTAACTACTACCCGGAACAGGAGTCCCAGGTCTGAGTTCACAGCAGGGATGCTCAGGAGCGCTCTGGGAGAAAGAACCACTGGGCCAGGCTAGAGATGACACCAAGGCCCAGGCAGCTCCTACAGGCTCGGGGGACTTGGATCTCCTAAGGCAACCTAGAGGCCTCGTGGGCCCAGAGCAAGTACTTAAGACGCTTCTGCCTGTCCAGCACCAGCCTCCCATACAGTGACTCAGGGAGGGACAGTGAACTCCTAGAACCGGGACCCCAAGGGAGAGGAAAAGGAAAAAAGACTGAGATTGAGAAAAAGAGAGTTAATGAGACCCAAAGAAAGAGAGGAGATAAACGGCAAAAGAAAAGTAAAAACAAGAGTCACTGAGGTTGACTGAACCCTGTTTCAAGAGTGTCACATATCTTAACTCATTTAATTAACTCCTTACAACATCCTCTAGTGCAGGTATTATTATTGTCCCCTATTTTATACATGAAGAAATCGAGTTTTAGAGCTAATAAATGAACCAAGATTCAAACCTAAACAGTTTAGTTCCAGAATATGAAAAGGAAAAAGAAGATAGGAAGGGACAAGAATGGGAGAAAGAAAAGGGAAAGAAAAAGAAAGAAAATCTTAACATGGAAGACGCTACATGCGGTGGATGGATGGACAGATGCCAGGAAACAGACAGAGAAGTGCAGCAAGCCCAACATCTCACTGTTTAATCTGACCAGTGTGACTCTGAAAACTACCAGTCACTGCACAGGGCTGCTCCCAGGTTTGTCGAGCTCTCTTTCTATTCTGTCCAGAGTCTATTACTTCACAAATTTCACTCCCCCAAATCAAACATTTCCAAAAAGTAGGAACTGGCAGAACACGTATAACCTACAAGGTGGGAGTTAGTACTACCCTCCAAGGCTAGAGTCTGAAAATGTGTTCCTTCGATTATTGCACTCGGAGCAAGATAAATGGCTCAAAGGTTTTTAAATTCCGCTCAAAAGATGGTTGCTGCGTCAGGCCTGGGTCAGGCCCCCTATCAGGCAGGACAGAAGAATGAAGAGGACTCTGGGCTCTTCAGGGGCTCAACAATTGCTCCCACAGTTGATGCAGTGAGCCCTCTATGTATACTTGGAGTAAAGCCCACATTAGCACAGAGCAGAGAACAAACTATGTTGCCTGAGAGGGTTGAGGAAAGCTTTATGTAAGTGGCATTTGTGCTAGACCTTGAAAGATGAGCTAGAGTTTCCCTGGTGAGGAAGAGGACATCAGGCAGTACCAGTAGAGGAAACCACATAAACACAGGCCTGGAGGTATGAGAGTGCAAGGAACCTTCTAGAAAACTGTAAAAAGTTCAGGACAACAAAACTACACAGGGAGGAAGTGGCAGGGAATAACCCCAGTGACAAATGTGGAGGTCTAACAATGATGAGTCTTAACTGCCTCTCTAAGTACATTAGCCTTTGAAGTCAGAGACCCTTTGAGAATCTGGCCAAACTGAATCCTTTCTCCAGAAAAGACACTCACATACAAATATAAAATTTTACATTCAGCATCACAGTGTTCTCACATCTTGGGTTAGATACCCTTGCTGTAGACAATAGGGAGCTGTAGATTGCTTTTAGCAAGACAGCAATATGATCAGATCCATGTATTAAGAGATGACAGGAGTACAGAAAGTAAAAGCTCCTATTTTAGGATCAAATACACCTGGATTTGAGCCCCTGCTCTGTCCATTACGAACCGTAAGACCTCAGGCATGTTGGTTTAAGAAGTAGCAATTCACTTTCTCATTATAAAATGGTCATAGCTACAGTTCCTACTTCACAAGGCTGTAGGAAAGATAGAGAAAAAAAGTACTCAAGGAGCTTAGAACAGAGCCCCGAGCACAAGGTGAGCACTGGCCCCACAGAAGCTTTTTAAACAATGAACACAGTTCTGGTAAGGGAAGAGGGAGGCTGCAGGGAATGATCCAGGGAAACAAGCTCACCTACCACCCCTGGAGGCACCCAGTCCCAGATCCCAGCTCTGTGTCTACCTGGCAATATTACGCACATTTAGAATCAGTTCTGTACAAAGTAGGCCCATACTTTCTTTATGAATAGAGGGTTCCTGAGCCTCCTGAAGCCAGAAATATGGGATTGGAGAGTGACTGAGCAAAGTAACTCACTCATAGTGTTTCCAAACAGATTTCATAACCAGATTATGCCTAAGATTTAAACTTGGCAACCACAGGTCTATTCTTCAGATTGTGAAACCAATATTCACATAGCTGATGAGGCAGATTCCCAATCAAATGACACAGGTCCCATTGAAGATGCCGACCGTAGATATATCACAGGCACTTCACTCTGTCTCATTCAGCAGGGAAGGGCACAAACCATTGGAGAGAACTCTGCTTACAGAGCACAAATTGTGCCTGGCACAGAGTAGGCACTGGATAAGTATATGTTAAATGAATGAATGAAAATAAAGTTACCACTGGATTTTCCAAAGTGAAAGAGAATGTACTAGAAATGGGGACTTAGGGGGGCACCTGGGTGACTCAGTCGGTTAAGCATCTGAGTTTGGCTCAGGTCATGAGAGCACAGTTCGTGGGTTCGAGCCCCATGTTGGGCTCTGTGCTAACAGCCCAGAGCCTGCAGCCTGCTTCAGATTCTGTGTCTCCCCCTCTCTCTGTCCCTCCCCTGCTTGTGTTCTGTCTCTCAAAAATAAATGAACATGAAAGAAAGAAAGAAAGAAAGAAAGAAAGAAAGAAAGGGAGAGAGGGAGAGAGAGAGGGAGGGAGGGAGGGAGGGAGAAAGAAAGAAAGAAAGAAAGAGCAAGAAAGCAGAAAGAAAGAAAGAAAGAAAGAAAGAAAGAAAGAAAGAAAGAAAAAGAAAGAGCAAGAAAGCAGAAAGAAAGAAAGAAAGAAAGAAAGAAAGAAAGAAAGAAAGAAAGAAAGAAAGAAAGAAATGGGGCCTTAGGGTTTATCTAGCTAGTCCAGTCTCCCATTCTGCAGGCATGGAAAGGGACACTCAGAGAGGCACGGTCATGTTCCCAATGACATGACACTTACTACAAGTTGAATTGCACCCCCAAAAAGTCATATATTGAAGTCCTAACCCCCACTTCCTCAGTGCAACCGCACTTGGTTCTTTACAGAGCACATTTTAATCAAGTTAAAATGAGATCATTAGGGTGGGCCCTAATCGAATATGACTAGCATAGAGCCCTACTGAAAAAAGAAACTTTGGACCCAAGCACAGGAAGAACACCATGTAGAGATAAAGTCAGAGATTGGCTTCTACAGGCCAAAGAACTCCAAAGGTTGTCAGCAAACCACCAGAAGCCGGGACAAGAGCATGCAATAGATTCTCTCTCACGGTCCTTAGGGGAAACCAACCTTGTGACACCTTCATCTCAGACTTCCAGTCTCCAGACCGGTGAGACAATACATTTCTGTTGCTTAAGCCACTCAGTGGGTGATACTGTTACAATAGCCCTTAGCAAAGTAATACAGTGCTCTCTCTGCTACAGATCAATAGTTCTGAAGAAAATGGGAGGCCATTCAGCTGACTTTCAACGGGCAAGCCTAATATCATGCTTCTTTGTGAGACAGAAGGTCAACGAATTACAGGCTAGGGATTTGATTATTCATTCATGTGACTAATATTTCCTAAGCACACACAAAGTGCCACCATAGCACAGCTCTGTCCTTGCAGTTGGTGAGCACACACATGAGCCACGGAGGTGGACTCACACCAGGTGACTGAAACACAGCCCTGTCTGGCTCAGAGGATTCCAAGCAGCCAGGTAAAAAAAACAAAAAAACAAAAAACCACTTTCACTCTATCTAGGAAAGTCAGGGAAGATTTCACTGAAATGTGACATTTGAAAAGGTCTTAAGTGAGGATGAGGAGTTTCCCAAGCAGAAAAGATGGATAAGGGCATTCTGAAAAACCAAAACCCCACAAGCAAAGATGTGGAGTCCCCACAGCAGGAGTATCTGGAGGGTGTGGCTAGAAGGGGCTCCTACATGAAGAGGAGGCAGAGGGGGCTGTCCATCACAAATGGCTGAGCTTGGGGTATTACCCTGTACAGAGAGAACACTGGGGCCTTAAGCAGGGCAGTGATGTAATCAGACCAGTTTTCAGGATGTTCACTTTGAGGAAGGAGTCTAGAGGCCAGGAGAGCAAACAATGAGAGGCTCTTATCACCGTCTTGGTGACAGAGAAACTGCAGAGGGGATGAATGGATCCCCAGGCCAAATTAGCAGACTGTGTCGACCTAGGCTCCACAGGATATAAGGCTGCCAATAGCAGGTGACACTGGCCCATGAGGGACGGTGCCCATTGCCTTCTTCCTACCTTCACGAAAGAGAGAGGTGCCCACAGGTTGTCAGATATCACCCCTTTCTTAATTATTCGAGGAAGAAACTCATAAGGAAAACGTCCAGATTTGAGGAGCCCCCAGAAGGCAAAAGATAACGTGAGTTCTGTTCACCTTCAAAGCTCGTGCACACCCAGCTAGATCTGCCTCATCTATGGCAGGTGGTGCTCCACCAAGGGCTCTCTGCCATCCAAAGGTTCTCCAGATCAATCTACCCTGTCAATGCCGGGCCTCATAAAAGGAGGCAGCCCCACGCCTGCAGAAAGAAGTGCGATGTCAGAACTCCAAGCAGGGGAGCCAGGCCCATGAGGGAGTCACAGCAGATCAGGTGGAACTGGAGTCCTCCTAGTCATATCCCACTTTATCTTGGAGCTCAGAATCTTGGGATTCAAGGGGGACTTGGCAGCCTTCTAGCCTAGTAGGCCTCTACAGCCTTCCATCAGCTGCTTGCCCAGCTCATACTTAAAATCCTACAATAATGGGAAAGACTGGCTCTCACAATCCATTCAATCTTTAGACAGCTGTGATCCTTAAAAAGTCTCCCTTATTTTGAGCCCATGAGACCTTCCTTAATCTACCCCTGAGTGCCCCAGGAGAAAGACTTAGTGCTACTTCTGCTGGACTCTCTTCAAGCATCTGAAGATAGCACTCATACCCTACCCCCCTTCTCCTGGTTAAAGCCATGCAGTGGCTCTGGCCTCCCCCCACGGAGTGACTTTATATCCACCCTCACTCATGCTCCTCTGAACTCATGCCAAGGCCAGATCACTTCCAGTTTATCACTTGAGGTTTTTACATTGGAAGGAATCTTATTTCAAAGAGTTCTCCTTACTTCTCCGGCACCCAAAATCACAATTACCTCTTCAGCATGTCACCACACCTCTGTGCATTCCGAAGACATCTCTGGTCTTTTAATATAAAATGCACAAAGGATACAGATTAGAAGACAGAGGCAGCCATGGGGAAAAAAGGAAAGTTGGGGTAAATGTGTGGAGAAAGCAAAATAAGGGTGACAAATGGGGCTGGTGGGTAGAGATGATCCCCTTTTTCTCCAGTCTGCTTTTGAGTGCACACCCAGCATGTCACTGTCATTCTCTGGGAAGTTTCAAAAACGGTGAATTTAAGCATGGTGCGGGGGTGATCATAACTGGGAGTTCAGCTCTTTCATACAGAGATTTGCTTTGTTTAGCAGAAGGACACAGAGTGTTCTCAATTCTGGGGGTAAACATCCCCAGGTAGTGTGCAAGACGATCCAAATAAGAATTTTTTATTTCTGATTGATTTATCTCATGCTTTAAAATTTCTGATTTTTGCATGTGCTAAATTATATGTTATATAATTTATAAGTAAATAAATACACACATGTCGGAGATGCATGCTCAATATTTTTTTACTGAGGCACTCACATAATCAAAAAGGTTTAAAGAATGCTGCTCCGGATGACAGTCAGTTGGCACACAAATGCCTTCTACTGGCTTCGGGGTGGGCAGATGAGAGTATGGCTACTCACAGCAAGGCATCTGCACTGTTGTAAAAACAAGTTATTCTGCACAGGACCTGCTGACTTTTGATAGGTACATTATTAAGAGGGCGTTATTTAAGTTGCATTAATAGTAGTAGCACATCTAGAATGAGGGAGGGGGACAGTCACATTCAACCTTACTTGTCCAGACTATACCTGGAGGACTGTGTTCCATGTTGGAAGTTATATTTAAAAAAAAATAATAATAACTCCAAAATTAGAGTCCTGTCAAAGAACAGTGACAGAATATGTCAAGAACACTTGAAACCATGTTATCTGGATGGAACTGGATGGAAATCGTGTCACTGGGTAGAACTACGGGTGTCCAGCCCGGCTGGAGTGTGGGGTACCTGAGAACTGGCTTCATATTTCTTACAAGCCATGCGGCGAAGTGAAAACAGACACAGTCTATGTGACACGAGAGTTAAAGCCAATGGGTGGAATTACAAGGAAGAAAATTTGGGTACAGTCTACAGAAGAACGTTCTGTCATTGCTGCCCCAAGAGAGGGAGCTCCCTGTTACTAGAGACATGCAGACACATGAGGGCTGACTGCGTGTTGAAGATGCTGCAGAACAGACTGTCTTCAGAAGGATGGGTCATGTGAAACTCAAGTTTATAACAAAGTCAGTGCATAGACGACGTGTGGTCCACAGGGTAACTTTAGGTGGTACATGAACCGGTATTTTTCATTTTAATAGTTACAAGGTGATCTCACAGATATCTTTGATTTGGATGAGGCTGGATTTACTTAAGTTAGTTAATGTAAAGAAATTCATCAAGCAAAATACAGTAGGGGGAACACAAAGGCACGGCGAAATTTTTGAATGACTAAAGACAAGAAAACAATGTTGACGATTAAAGACCAAGGAAACTCTTCCCTGCCTCAAGATTCTCTGATATTCCATACTCACCCTCCAACCAGGGATCACTTTTGATTTCTGCCTTTCTCCTTCCAGCAAAGTGCAGGCCCCAAGGCTGGAGTCTCCAGATCCCTTGTGTTCATCTGGCCTCCCAGAACATCCAGTCTTGGCACCCTTCCCTTCCTCCTACCCAGCCAAATAAACCTGTCCTGGATCCTGAACAACCTGCTTTCTTATTATAAGACTAGATGAAACTGATATTTGGGCCCCTCATTTATACCTGGGCTACCCCTCCCCACTTCCATGTCAGGGAATACAGGTTTATTTTAGCAACGGTGTCCTACAGGGTGTATTTGAATCCTGAGAAAAAACTTCTGAGCCAAGAAGAGTGATCATTAAGGCAGTTTTGAAGGCAATGATTTTTAGTCAGAAACAGCCTTAGGACCACCTCTCCTCCCAATTATGTGCTTAAAATGACATTAGAATCATGCATTCAGCTCTTCAGTTCAGAAAGCATTTTCCACATCCATTTTTCATCCAATACTTACAACAGCCTGACAAGGTATGGGTTACGGTGATTATCCCCATTTTGGGAAAAGGAAATTGAGGCACAGAAAGGTTGCTTAATTTACTCAAGGCCACACAGCTTTCAAACCCACACCCAAATCCTCTTACTCCAAATCCGAAACTCAAATCACTATACCACACTGCCCTCCAGTGTCCCAGAAGAGAGATTCTAGACCATCTACAAAGGCAACAAGAGCAACTGCCATTCTTACATTCTCAACAAAAAAGGGCCCTTTTTAGTTTTTATGCACTATCCGGATTGTGATGTGGGTGGTTAGCCTCAGAATGATTCTGCCATAGCTCACTTCTGCCCCTCAAAGAGCCAAGAAATTTCCACATCTGCTTAATATATGTGACCGATATCTACCTGTCTCCTAGGATGGTTCTAAATGGACTAACATAAGCAAAAAGTCGGGTATACAATAGAGACACAAGAACTGCATGCTGGGTCTGTTGGCACTCCTTTTCTACCTGAGATTCTGGTTAGAAAAAGCGGTGGGAAACAACTAGCTAAACCTATAAACTAGACTAGAACCGAAACCCAATTTCCAGATCACACATTTCCATTTGAACTAAATGCATGCCTTTTCTTGTTTGGCCTGCAGGAACTTTATAAAATGAATCATTTCAGCAAAATGCATCTTCATATTAGGGAAGGCAGAAACCCAGGAATCTTGGGGGAAAGGCAAAAAATGGATACTATTAAATTCCACTGACTTGGTGCACAGGGTGTCTTAAGCATATTTTTACCATGTGTCCCAGACTTTCCAAGATGGTCCTTATTTCAGATGCTCTGTACCTTGCTCAGACCACGTGGTGCACACTGTGCCAGGCCACATGACTCAATCTGGGGTTAGAAAAAAATGGTCAGTGTCAGTGTATGCCAGACCGCAGCCCTCTGGGTGCTCACAGTCTAGAAGAAAGAACATAGAGAAAGAAAAGACCAGTGTGTGAAATAACGCTGTGGGGAAGGGAACTGAGGGATGTCAGCAATTCAGAGCACACCGGAAAAGTCAGAGAAGGCTTCAGAAGGAAGGGGCATTCAGCTTGGATCCTGAAAGTTGACTAGGAATTCACCTGTGGAGAAGAGGTAAAAATGTACCCATCTGCACCCGCGCTCTGCCTGCAATCCTTCGCCCCCACCAGCTGCAAAACTTCCACTCCTTATCTGACCCTGTTGGCTCACATTTCCCACCCATCCCCTAAAATGGCCCCACCCCCCTTTCTTCCCCTCTGATTCCAATCCAACCTATGCCTCCTCCCTCCTCCACATCTTGCTTTCACCATGAATCACAAGGCCCACTCAGATCTTCTTTCCCTCCGAAAGACTCAAAATGGCTTCTTCATGTAAGTCTCTTCCTCCACCCCCAGTCCTCTGTCCTCATAGGACAGCAAAGTGAGGAAAATGCTAGACCCAACAGAGAACAGAGTGTGGAGGTGCTACTGGCTCGTGATTCATGATTCAACAGAGATGAGTGAGAGGCTGTGGTGGGTGTGGGAGCAGTGAAGGCACAAAGAGAAGGAGAAGGATTAATTGAATCAAGCCAAGCTCAACCTTGAAGATCCTGGTTTGGTTTGTTCCCAAAATAGGGTTGAGCTTATGGCTGGTTCCTACTTGTTAGTAACCAGTCCACCCATCCCTTCTCTTAAGTCCTTGTTCATTAATCTTCTTAAAGAAAGCAACTTGACTGTTGGGTTTACTGGCTGTGTGTCAAAAACCTGTTCTTCCACTGAGATCTCAAAGGTGAAATGTGCATATAGAAATCTTCAGAAAACTTCCACATAGTAGGAAAATCATTCTATTCTCCCCACCCAGCGTTGTGAGGATCCCACCCATGCTGGTGAAGACCCATAGGCTTAAGCACCAAGAAGCTGCATTTACTTAACTCATTCACTCGTTCATTTATTCATTTATTTTAAAAATATGTATTGACTGTGATCCAGACATGAACTAGATATTGTGAACATAAGCAACAATGAACAAATCAGGTGTGGTCTCTGTCCTCATACAATGACGAGGAAGTTAAATGCACAAATAACTGCAACATATTGTAATCAGTGGTGTAATAGAGACCCTAAGAGCATGCGTTGTGAATTACCAAAGGGATTAAAGATATTTTCACAGAGAAAGTAATATCTGCGGTCTCTTTGAGGTCAAGGACTGTGTCCTACTCATCACTGTGCCCCCCCAGCCCCCAGGCATAGCACAGGGTTTTGCTCATCAGAGGTGCTCATAGATGTGTGCCAAATAAATAATCAAGATCTCAAAGAATGAGTAGGAGTCACTAGACAAAAAAAAGAGAAAGGAGGTGCATTACAGGAGGAGGGAACCATGATGAAAAGGCTCAATGCATGGGCCTTTGGGGGAAGGACAAGTATTTCAGTATGGGTGTGGCATTGCTAACAGCAAAAGATGAGGCTGGAGAAGGAAGCTGGGCTCAAACTGGGAAATGCTCAGTATGCCATGCAAAGCAGCTAGAACTTCACCGAAGGAACAAGGGGTACATTTATTGGTGTGGGCTCACCATGGTAGATCCATGTGGACATACTTTCGCAATTAAAAACACTATGTCTTGGACTCCAATAAATTGCAGGGGCTTTTCTTTAACAATGAAAGCGTTCATTTGGTAACTTGTGGCCTAGCCCAGGGAGCAAATGCTTCAGGATTTCAATCCAAGTCTGCCCAGTGTCTGTCCATCATCCTGATCTCTCTTACCCAGAGGCCCCCTTTACACTGAGGGCCCAAATCCTCCACCTTATCCTTCAAATGTATCACAAGTGTCCCTGCTGACTGGCTGCTGCTCCTCTGAATCAGAGCGAGCAGCAGAGATGGAGAGCAAGAGCCAGAGAGACATGTGAATGCTCCCAGGCGTCCCAGTAAGAGCCCCAGTAAGTACACTGAGGCATTAATTACAAATCAGTGTTCTCTAACACTTCAGCCATAAACCAAAACAAAACAAAATGCAAGGATGCTCAGTTTCCCTTTTCTCTTTTTACTTTTTAGACAAAACTCATCTGTGTATGTGCATGTGTGTATATATGTGGGGGGAGAGAGAGAGAGAGAGAGTGCCACCAGAAAACCTGGGTACAATCCTAGCTCTCCAGCTCACTATGAGACATCAATCAAGTCACTTAAAGTCTATGACTCTCAGTGACATCATCTATGAATGATAATAATGCACTCTTATAGTTACTAGGGGACTGACAGACAAGAAATCTCTAAAGCCTCTGTCAAGGGGTCTAATGCTTAGGACATACCAACACATTTCATGCCTCTCTCGGACTCCCTACTCCTCCCAGTAGAGAAGTACATTATGCCAGATTTACAGGGCTCGGTGTTGCTTCTCTCATAACCTCAGGCTGCAGGAACCCTAAAAGGAAAACCTCGGGGCACCTGGGTGGCTCAGTCGGTTAAGCGCTAGACTTTGGTTCAGGTCATGATCTCATGGTTCATGAGTTCAAGCCCCGCATCGGGCTCTGTGCTGACACAGCTCAGAACCTGGAGCCTGCTTTGAATTCTGTGCCTCCCTCTCTCTCTGCTCCTGCCCTGCTCACACTCTGTCTCTGTCTCTCAGAAAGGGAATAAACGTTAAAAATATATATATTTTAAAAGAAAAAAAAAGGAAAATCTCACTACTATTTGCTTTACCAGATAGTGATGTGTCATTTCCTAGTGACCGGGGACTGGTGTATCGATAACCAGGAAAATGATACACGTCAAGTCTGTGCTCTTTAGCTGGGTGCACAGGGCCGCCGTATTCTTTCTCTCCCCTTTGTAACCCCCTTTGTAACGCTCCCTTTGGGAGCATCAGCTCCCACCTCACCCAGCCCACACTTACACTCCTAGGGCTGTAGACACTGCATGCACATATGTGCCCCGCTGTTCCTTGCATGGTGCTTTCACCTGGGAACGCCCTTCCCACATTGCCCCTGCCGGACTGGATCCTCATCACTCAAATCTCAACTCAGGTGTCGTCTTCTTAAGAAGCATCATGTGAGCTCCTAGATCAAAACAAGACCCCCTTCCCCATGCTCCTTTCACACCTTATGTTCTCTAACCCATCACACACCCCAACACACTGAAAAATGTCTTGTTTTGAGTCTGTCTCCCCAAATAACCTTCAAGACCCTCCAAAACAGAAGCTATGACTTACGTTTCATTTTATCAGCGCATCTCACAGAAATGGGGACAGAGTGACCACACTGCAGAGAGTCATTAAAAGGAGCTGGCAATAAGCATAAAAGGAGTCTTGGAACATCGCTTCCTTGAGTGCCCTATTAACTAACCTCTAGCTTCCAAAGGTGACTCCCCTTTCTCCCCCAGTAAACCATATCTCCCTGTATTCGTGCCCTTATATAGTCCTTTCCCCTTGAATCTGGGCTGGCCCTGGGTCTCACTTTGGACTAGCAGAATACAGAGACAGTACCTCTGTCTAACTTCCGAGGCTAGGTCATAAGAAGCCTGGCAACTTCCACGTGGGTTTCTTACAATACTCACTCTAGGCCAGTGGTTCTCAGCCCACGGCAGTTTTGCTTCCCAGATGACAACTGGCAATGTCTAGAGACATTCTTCATTGTCACAAATTGGCAGGGGGAAGAAGGGTTGCTACTAGCATCTAATGGATAGGGGCTGGGAATGTTGCTAACCATCCTACAGTGTGAAGAAAACACCCCACAACAAAATGGCCCAAAATGAGTAGTGCCAAGTCAGAGAAATCCTGCTCTAAGGGAAGCCAGATGCCGTGTAAGAAGTTCTATCCCCTCAGACCGCCACGCCAGAAGTCCCAACTAGTGTAGACAGAGTGTGATCCCGACAGCCTCTAACTACTCCAGCCATGTAGCACAGGTACCAGAAGTAATCTGAAGGGCCAACCCACTCAAGCCCCAGTCCCACTCTCAGTTGAGTCCAGCCCCAGCCACTTTCAGGGGACAGCCACATGAGACACCCCAAATGAAAGGCAGCCCACACACTGAAACACAGTAACATATTGTTGTTTGGGGGGCAGGGGCTGGTTTGTTGCACAGCAAAAGTCACCAAAGCACCTGGACTCTGATGTTTCTGTGGCTCCTGCCTTTCCCACATCTCTCACTCCTCTTCCTCCTATTCCGAAGTCTGGGATGGCAAGTCTTCTCACAAAAGTCAGTCAGCTGTTTCCTCAGATGTTTTAGAGATACCCTGCTAGTTGCTTAGATCCTACCATTTGGGGCAGTGGGAATCCTGTAGCACTTTGTAAATGAGGAGCTGGGGCCATTTTCGTTTTACTGGGAACATTCTCCCTGGGAAAAAGGAGACAGGAAAAGTCAGGCTGCTCACATGACAGGCCTCAGGGACAGCACTGACCAAGGTGTGAAGATTCTGCCAGAGAAACAAGAGCGAGCTCTGGCTGAGAATTAGAGTCAGTATAAGGGGAATCTGTGTATAATATAAGGACACACGCTGGTGTCCTTGGCTTCCAAACCACACTAATCTACCACCCAATTCAATTCAATTCAATAAGCATTTGTTAAATACCTGCTGTGTGCAGAAATTAAGCTTACTCCCATTGGAAGATTCAGAGATAATGATCTAGTTCCCACATAAAGGGGTTAATATTTCAGTCAAAGGGACTAACATATCAACAGCAAGCTCTAAAACAAAATGACAGGGGTACCTGGGTGGCTGAGTCGGTTAAGTGTCCAACTTCGGCTCGGGTCATGATCTCATGGTTCATGAGTTCGAGCCCCATGTTGGGCTCTGTGCTGATAGTTCAGAGCCTGGAGCCTGCTTCAGATTCTCTCTTTCTGTCTGCCTGTCTGTCTGTCTGTCTGTCTGTCTCTCTCTCTGCCCCTCCCCGCTCACGCTCTGTTTCTCTCTCTCAAAAAGTAAATAAACATTAAAAAAAAATTTTTTAATGACAAAACAAAATCAATGTTCAAGCGAGGTGCCAGCAGGTGAAGGGACTATGGGTTTGCACTACTATTTTAATGAAGGGACACTCATGCACCCCACCGTTTGCCAAGCACCCACTATATTCTAGGCACAACACTGCCACCAAAATCCAGCAGTCAGAGGGTGATGACCCAAGGTAAACTTGCAATTCACACTTTCAGAACAGTATGAGGTCCTGGGCATTTAGTAAACAAAGAGCTGTGAAAAGGGTGAGATATTCCAAAAATTAACAAATGACAAGTTGATTTGTATCTCTCTGTTGAGATTCTAAATCTGAGAATGACTCACAAATCTCATACTGTCTGTTGCATTTTAAAGATTAAGAAGAATAATCTTTTTGAGAAAGTGGGGGGCAGGGAACCAGTATTTGAAATGTTCCATTTCTCGTGTTCCTCATCTTTCAAAATGTGTGATTCTAAACAAGATGCTCAAGGCCACACTTTCAAAATGGAGGGTGGGCTCCCCTCCAGAAACATGATGGGCACGGAAAGGGAGGAGGAGAATGTCAACTGGGATGGGCTGAGTCATACAGCTACAATGACAAACAGCCATGACTCTCATTGGCTATTAACAACAGGATTTATTTCTTGTTTACCCAGCTTGTCCAGCCCAGTCCAGTAGAAGAACTTGGCTCACCAGTCATATGGTGACCCAGCTAGCTGATGGAGGCCTTCCTTCTTGCCCACGCTTCTACCTCTCCACAGCAAAGCAATGTGGCAAACTGCACACTTGGCCACTACTGATAGATGTCCTTGGTCAAGCTAGTCACATGGTTGGTCACACTTCCGACAGGGACGTGCAGTCCTACTATATGCCTTGAAGGGAGAAGAACCAGAAATAGTTGATGAACAGCACTGGTAGCTATCATCAAGAGTCATAAATTCAGAGGCGCACCGCACCTTCCCAGAACATCAGTTCTACTGAAAGACTGATCATTCAAAACACTGACTGAACATTAAAACAGACATAGATATGTAATGGGCTGAAGTTCAAAACATGTACAAATTTTCAAGTTAAAATACAAATTTGAAAGGGAATTCAGGCTTCTGGATTCTTAAGACTACAATCTCCAAATTCCCCTCAGTCACTATACTTAGCCATTTTTAGGGGTTCTGTGGAAAAAAAAAATTAAGAAGCGCTAGCTTAGCATAAATATTCCATTTGAAGAAAATGGAAGAAATAGATGCTTTGGAGCACTCAAGATAGGCACTGGGCAATGTTCTAGATTTCTTGACAGTTTAGGCAGAAAGAAAACACAGAGACATCACTCATTTTTTTGGCAACAGAAAGCAAACATATCCACGGACAGAGGTAGGTGTTTTTTCTGGGAATGCACTATATGGGTAATGAAGCCATCTCCAACTGTCATGTGTAAAAGAATAGAAATGCTATTCTTGCATCAGCTGCTAACAACTAAAGGAATCACATCAAAGACGAGTCAGTGAAAGTTGGTTGCTCTCTGTGGATCAGACCTAATTGAGAGGTAGGCTTGAGGGGATCTTAAAAGATCAACAATCGCTACACATATCGAGTGCTTATAATGTGCACTGTTTGAGGCCACTATGTGTAATAGCTAACTAAACCCTCAAAACACCCTATGCAGTAGGTGCTATTATTATCTCCATTTTACAGGTAAGGAAATGGAGGCACAGAGACATTTAGATGCCCAAAGTCACAGAGCTCAGAAGCAGTGAAACTGGATTCTAACTCAGGCAGTCTGACTTCAAACTCTCATTCTTACATATCAAACAACTCCACCTCAACTTGATTGATTTTAGCCCATTGGGCATCTTCTGTATTCGGTGAGTTCTGGACAAGTGTTGGAACTCACTCAGCTCCTTATTAAGTTACCCAAGTGGGAACAGGACAAACCGGTTGTGCTATCAATTACAGCAGTCAGTGGGCTTTACTTCTTAATGATCCCAGGGAAACCCTGCCCCCTCCAAGGACACTTCTGGACCAGATTCCCCTTCTGCCCATGCCCAAAGCAGTACAAGTCAGGCGGCCTAGCATGGACATCCAAGGCCAATGTGATTTTTCTGGAGGGAGATTTACGTTTTCTCCAGCTCACTTCCCAGTGATTGATGGAGACCCCAAAGCTCCCACACTACACTAAATGGAAGAGATGACCTCAGCATGGAAACATTTTAGAGGCTATAATGCCAGCTACCCACCCTTTCCGTTAGAGAACTGAGAGAAGTGAACAGAATATAGCCCTAGGAATGCTCTTTACTTTAAAAAGAAGGAAAAACCCACCTTTTTAATTGGAGTTCTTATAAGAGGCTAGCTTCAGAATATCTTCCTTTTATTTGGGATACACTGACCAAGCGTCTAGTACGTGCCAAGTCTGTGCTATATAATGTCCCCACTACCATCACCACCACCATAATCATCCCCGCCCCCAAAAAAGTCCAGAAACTGTACCAGAATCTGTACTTGCTGTCTATTTAATCCCAAACTGACAGTCAGCCGCTGGGATTGAATTAACTGTAACAGGGATAGTGGTGACCATCAGCACTGGGTCAGAAAAGACCCAGAGGGATCAGTAATGTGAGTCTCAGCCCTGTCAGAGGCAGGCAATATATCTATAAGCCCACTGGAAACAGCACTGGGTATGGAAACAGTGAATCTGAACCAGGATCACATACTCAGCGGCCATGGGTTAAACCTTGAGAGTAGAGAGACTCTAGTGAACTGGGAAGCACATGTCCCATCTACAGGCATTCCCACTCCCTATCTTCTTTCTTGACAAAAAATAGGCAGCCCAAACAAAACATGTGTTGAGGCAGAACCGATCTGTGAGCTGCCCACTGGTGATTGCTGGTGCTGAGTTCCACTTAAGGTGCCAGCTCTTTGGGCTGCAGGGGGGCTGGCCATGGAGCTTCTCTGAAGTTTGACTTCCTTATCACTCAATGAAAAAAATAATTCAAAGGGTTTATGTGAAGAATTCAATAATGATAATAAAGTCCCTCACATCCACTCAATTTTGAGGTCCTAGTGACTTTTCCACCACTAGCTTGTGACATTAGTTCTGGCACATTATAGGATACTGCATAAATTTTGAATGAATGAAATGCATGCCTCTTGTGTGCCAAACATTGCCCTAGATGCTGTACAACTATCTCATTAAAAAGAAAGAGGTTCAGGAGCACCTGGGTGGGTCAGTCGGTTAAGTGTCCACCTTCAGCTCAGGTCATGATTTCACAGTCCATGAGTTTGAGCCCGACATCTGGCTCTGTGCTGACAGCTCAGAGCCTGAGGCCTGCTTCGGATTCTGTGTCTCCCTCCTTCCCCCTGACCCCTCTCTCTCTCTGCCCCTCCCCAGCTCATGCTCTGTCTCTGTCTCAAAAGTAAATAAATGTTAAAAAAAAATTTTTTTTTAAAGGGGTTCAAATGCAATCCGGTTGGTCATACACCCATGTCTTCCAGTACCATTCCTTGTCTCTTTTTCACCACACATGCAGCCCGTTCTTTAAAATGGGAGTGGGTTTTTAGGCAGGAATTGGCTAAGAGGGAAATGGGGCTGGGGATCATGTCTTATTTTAATTACCTTGATTGGAAGGGACTTTCCTGTCTTTGTACCAATTTCATTGCTAGCTTCCCTCACTTATTCATTTATTTGCCTCAAACTCTCTAAGCCCCTATTTTGTGCTGGGCCCCATGCTGGGCCAAAGGACAATGAGGCAGTGCCGTCCATCCTGCCCTCCAGGCACTCACCTTTTAGGGTGCTGAATTTGTAGTACTCTAGACAAGAACACTACAGCCTATACCAAGCCTCCAAATTACAGCAATGTTCTAAGGAGCAGCTGTGGTTTTATTTTTTATTTCCTCAGCACACCCGTCTCTCCACATTTAGTTGATATGCTCTAAAGAACAGGCCCTGACACCTGGGGGTATGTTTTTGAGAAATGTGTGGACCATATGCATACCTAACATGCAACAGGGCCATGGAGAAATTGGTACAATGCGGCTTGGCACCAGCCAGTTTTGTTTTTTTTTTTAATTCCTTAACATCTTGCCTACAAATTGCATCCTCAAGCACTTCAGAGAGTTGAATAACCCCCAAATGCTTATAGCTTATTTCATTATGCTTTATTTGGGGCTTTAAAAGAGGGGGGGACCAGAGAATGTCAGGAACAGTTTAGCAGCATCAGGGCTGATTAGGTTGAAGAGCATTCAAAGAAATTTATTTCTGTATTCCTTTTGTTACCAAGATCATGTGTTTCGCTGAAAGCGATCTTGTGATTGCCTCACAAGTATGCTTCCTAACCTCTCATGAGCCCATTAGCCATTGCTTGGCTGCCTTTTATTAATTTTTTAAAAAGAAAAGGGGGCAGGGGGAAAGACTAAAGAGCACTTAAGGCAGCAGCCAGAGTGAAACAGGCCATGCTCTGGGAATGAGGAAACCTAGCTTCTAGGCCCCTCTATCACTCCTAAGCTGAGTGAGCTCAAGCCACCCATTGCACTTCTCTGGCCTTCAGTTGCCTCCTTTGTTTAAATGCAACAGAAGTGATGATGTCCATCTCTGTGGGCCTGTACTGCTTACAAAGTCCTGCTATATGCATGGTCTCAGGGGCATCAAGTCAGGCCTGGCATGGAATCCCTGCTCAAACTTGTGAGCTATGTGGCCTCAGACAAGCTAACTAACCTCTCTGAATTTCAGTTTCCTTGTAAAATAGGGAAAGAAACAGAAGAGTAGGTGTAAGTCTCAAATTAAACAGGGGATCAAAATTTCTCATTAAAAAGTTATATAAGCATTTAGACTCAACCCTCCTTTGGCCCCGCCTCCCTCTCCACTACCTTCACCAACATTTCCCCAGCTGCTCCACACAAACAAGTGCATGATACAGGTAAAAACAGTGTTCTGTGATGCAAGGACAGCTTTCAGACAAGTCTCTTACCATCTACTTTCAGCCCAATTGCTTTCCTCAATTCCTTATATATAGCAGCTGCCACTTTGAGTTATGCAAATGTTGTCATAATCATCCTCCTCCTCTTCATCATCACCATCCACTGTATGATGCACACAATTGTTCTGGACTCTCATGACTTTGTGATGTAAAGACACCTTTCAATAATAGCCACAGGGAGGTTGTAACTCAGGTGGGTTATAATAGGATATAGCATTCCAATAAATAGCTAATATCAACGTAGTCATTTACCAGAACTTCCACATGCATTCATTATCCCACTTGAACCTCATAACAGCGTCATGTTATGTTTTATTTTGTTACGCCCATTTTACAAGTAATGAAACAAATTCAGAGAGATGAAGTGACTTGCTCCAAGTCACACAGGTAGTAAGTAACAGATTGCAGATGGAAGCCTAGGTTTTTAGATTCTGTGTCTGGTAACTTTCCACTTTCCCACTCTTCCTCTGACACCACCCAGAGGGCCATACTGCAGATACCCGCCCTCGCTCTGCTTCCAAAAGCCACCCTCACTTGAGGTGGGGGATCCCACACACCTAGCACTTTGCTTCCCTTCCCAGGAAAAGTAAGAGATGGAAGGAAGGGGACGGTTC
The DNA here is from genome assembly GCF_023721935.1 of Panthera uncia. Taxonomy (NCBI): domain Eukaryota; kingdom Metazoa; phylum Chordata; class Mammalia; order Carnivora; family Felidae; genus Panthera; species Panthera uncia. The sequence continues at coordinate 28,111 of NW_026058275.1, forward strand.
TAGCTAGAAGGTTTCTGCCTGCTCTTCCCCCTTAATTTTTTTTCTTGTGACCACTTAAAACAGCTTTTTGGCCTACACTGGCAGAATGGCCCTAACATTTATACATATGAAAGCTTTTTGCTTCCTACTTGTTTTTTTTTAAGAGTGGTGTGTTTCTCTTTAGACCAACTTCTGAAGCTAGGCCCAAGGCCATTTTACTCTTCGCTGTCAGACACATGATTCGTCTATACTTCTCACTTTCCAAAACTCAATGGCCACAACCTGGGCAAAAAACTCATAAACCCTCATCAATTTTTTACATTGCTATCGGGAACCAAAATTGCTACTAGGATCACTGGAAAGGCCGTTTTAAACAATGCTGTTCATAAGGAAAGGAAGGAGCCAATTTACTGAGCCCCATCCCCTGTAAGAAGCCATCCCTGTAAGAGGCCATCCATCCTCACAACATTAGAGAAAGAGACCATTACCCCATTTTACAGATGAGGAGAATCACTCAGAGAAGCTTGCCCAGAGTCTCACAGGGAGAGGGACGCAGAAGTAGAAGCCAAACTTGAGTCCAAAACTTAAGCTTTCAGCTGCAGCGCACGGATGCACACTGGTTCTGTGACCTGGGTTAGGTGCTTTCCCCAAAGGCCTCTCCATTTTTAGCTGGTTATACCTAAGGGCAGAAGGAAGGACTCTGTTTCCTGGTAAAGGTAGTTTAGGTAAATTAAGAACTGGGGAGGAGAGAGGATGAGAGAGGTCAAGGAAACCACAGAAATCTCACTAGATCAAGGCATAAATACCATGTAGAAGGAACAGTAGAGATTAAACTGAAGAAGGGATAAAGAAAAGACCCGAGGAGCGGCTTGTCTCCAGCCCCTCTGAGAAGCATACTCATCACTCCTACTGCAACTCCTGCTGCTGAGCAGAAGTGGGGGACAATGGCCAGCAAGCCCCACCCTGCTAGATTTGCTCAGGATCTGCCCTCCTTCCCACTACCTTGAATGTAAAACTCACTGTCTGCCCTCCTCCCGGCCCAGCCTTCCAAGGGCATGTGTTACAAGAAGAGGTTGATTTAGTTGGTCTTTTATAATGTTTTCATCCACAGAGATGCCCTGGAAAGCATCCTGTGCTCCCTGTATCCCTTGTACCTCTGAGAGATTACCTCTAATGGGATTCATGAAAAGATATATCTCTTGGTAATGCATCCTCCCAGTTTGTAAAAAGTTATCACTGTTTTACTATGTCTTGCAAAACTTCCACACAGTACTTTCTAAGCACCAGCTCTATTCCAGGCATTATGTTTTTAGGCACAATTTCATTTTAACCCTGTCATAAATGTATTAGTAGTAGTAGTGTTATTCTCCTTTTACAGATGAGATAAATGCACCTTAGAGAGACTGTGACTCACCTGAGGTCCTCCAAGTAATACAAAAACTCTACTTTGGGTCTTGCAGGTCTAATATCCTTTGCAATATCACTGTGGCTTTCCTGGAGTCAGCTAAGAGAAAAGGACCTTATTCAAAAGTATAACACTGTCTCATGCTACAGACTTATGTAAATGATAATGATTGTACTGGTCTGGGTCATCTGAGAAGTAGGTTCCAAGATGGGATCAAATGCCCCAGAAATGTATTATGAGAAACAGCTGTGAAAAAAAAGATGGCAAGGGAGTCCAAGGAGGCAGGGAGAGCTGTCTAACCATGATATCGGCCTGACCCTGAGTGGAGAAGATAGGGAAAGAAGGAAAGAAGGAAAGCGGGATAGAAGTATCTCAGACTGCCACTCGGCCCTAAGGAAAGTTTGATCATGCCACTGGGGGAACTCCTCAGGCCAAGTGCCTATCAGAGAGTACCCTATTGCACAGGAACAGGCCTCTGTCAGTATCTCTACCAGGCTCCTCACTTGCCAAGAGTAACTGTGAGAAGAGTGGCTTTGGCCCGAATACAGTGATAAACTTCAGAGCAGCTGGGGGACTGATCAGTCATACTCCCTACAGTCAGAGAGGTACATTCTCATAACTGCCATGGTAATTTTGTACAGAATCAAGTGAAAACATTTAGAGATCTTTTGAAACACTTGTTTTGTGAGGCACTTGAAAGGCCAGGCCAATAGACAAATTACAAAGGTTCATAATGGCCGACAGACCCTAAAGTGATCTCCAATTCCTAGTGTTCACACTCATACATAATCCCCTTCATGAGTATGAGCAGGATCTGTGACTTGCTTCTCACCAATAGAATATAGCAAAGATAAGATGTCACTCCCACAATTACACTGCATTGCATAAAACTGTCTCTCCAGAGTCTCTTTTGTCCTACTGGCCCTGAACAAATAAGCTGCTATGTTGTAAACTCCCAAATAGGCCGTGTGGTAGGGAACTGTAGGCAGCCTATAGAACCAAGGCCCTCAGCTCCTACAGGCCACAAGGAAATGAACTGTGTCAACAACTTGATCTCGTTAGCAAATTCTTCCCCAGTTGGGCTTCCAAATGAGAATGCAGTCCAATAAAAACTCTGACTGCAGTTTTATAAAACTCTGAACTGGGTAAGCCAGAGTCAGACAGGTAAGCCACATACACTTGAGATAATAAATGTATGTTTTTTAAACCACTAAGTTTGTGGTAATTTGTGACACAGCAGGACCTAATTAATACAGTCATAAACGTACTTTTAAGTTAGGCACTGTTCTAGACACAGTTGTCCTAACAGCTTGATTAGGCCCAGTCCTAGGTGGGGACAGTGGGAAGTGAACTAAACAAACATAATGGTTATACCTAAAATACAATATAATTTTCAAAATGTCATAATAGACCTATAAACAGATTTCTGAGTGTGTTCAGTTATAGAAGCAATTATTTCTGCCCTAGAAAGCTAGAGAAAGCCTTATAAATACAACATCTGAACTCTGAAGTACGTTCTAACACAGTGAAATTGTTTCACATTCACAGAAAATTCTACACTTTGGGTTAAAAGGATAGCATCTTTGACATGATGGATGTTCTCTTTTTTTTAATGGCCATTTAAACTCTAAGAGAAGTAGCTTCTCCATCATGGAAGAATGCCATGATTAGGAATATTTTTATATTGGACTTTCTCCTATATACTTCCCTAGCTTAGCAAAAGACACACCTGTGCCTCCCTCCCACATAGGGTGTGAAAGAATTGCTTGTGCTCAAGACCCAGAGGAATAAAACAGCTGTTGACCACGTCACTGAGGAGGTTTCCCTCACCAAACTGCCAGTCTCCATGGCAACTGCCAGCTACAGCCTACAAACAGTTACCTCGATTGCATTACACATCCCTGCAGCACTCCCACAGAGGTAATTTTTGTTGATGTCTTGGTCACCATGGTTTCAGTTCTCACCATGATATTAGGTGTTCTCTAAGCATGTGTGTGCATGCATGTATATATATTAATGTGTGTAATGAAGCTTAATGCATACTGCCCTTTGCTCTTGGTGGAAGCCAAAACACGCTTGAGGAGTGACTAGTGTAATCTTTGTGATGAAAATGACATAGTAATCCTTACCCCAGTAAAAGGTCTGTGGTTGCTCACAGGATCAGCTGAAAAATTCCTTCAGACTGACTGATGGGAATACACTATGACTGGGTCTCCCTAGAGGAGAGTACATCTGCAGGCACTAAAACTACTTTTTAATTTTGGACTTGTTAGAGAATAACTCACAATTGATGGGTCATTTCAACTAAGATTCCAAAGACAGTTAACTTTGGATTGGAAATTAGTGTGCATATTCATGATATTTGCTGTAAAGGACATTTATAGTCTCAACAGTGCCACCATCTCATCCAGAATATCAGAAGCATGAACAAAAGAGAGTTATCATTGGAATTATTTCTAAATGCCACATTTATATTTCTGTTCTGATGCTGTGGAACCTGCACCACTGTGATATGGGAGCCATCAGTGCTTCTCAAACTTTAAGGTGAATGTAAATCACCCTGAATATCTTATGAAAATGCATTCTGGTTCACAGGGTGAGACTGGGGATTTGGTAGTTCTACCATGCCCCCAAGTAATGCTGGTGATGTTGTTCCCTGGACCACTGCTGCAAGGCTCCCAGGAGTCCTCATTGTGCCTGGAGCATATAAGGATTATAGTGAGGATTCTTAGTAATGACATCATTTATGTAAAATGCCACAGGGCACCTGGGTGGCTTACTCGGTTAAGCGCCGGACTTCGGCTCAGGTCACGATCTCGTGGTCTGTGAGTTCAAGCCCTGTGTCAGGCTCTGTGCTGACAGCTCTGAGCCTGAAGTCTGCTTTGGATTCTGCATCTTTGTCTCTCTCTGCCTCTCCCCCACTCATCTTCTGTCTCTCTCTTTCTCTATCTCAAAAATAAGTAAACATTAAAAAAAATTTTTTTTAATGCCACAAGGCACCTTACATGGAATAGGTACTCAACAAGTGTTTCTCTCCTCTGCAAAGTGTTTCTATTCTCATTAGGTCACAGGATTGTCCCAACAATCTTGCAAAGTAGTTGGGGCAGAAACTGGGTGTAATCCTCATTTCAAGGACAAGGAAACCGAAGTTTAGGGAGTTGAAATTAATTTGCCTAAACTTACAGAGTGAATGGGACAGAGGCAGGAATTAAACCATGATCTTTTAATTCTCAGTCTTGTGTTCTTTCCATCACACCATCCTGAGAGCCTACATGTCCACGTTAGGAATGTCACTTAATTGATTCAAGATGAAGACCATCCCATTATATTTTTGAAAGCTAGAAAAAACCCTCAAATCAAAACCTGGCAGACACTCCTCTCAAAAACTCTATAAACCGATCTCAAAAACATAGAAGCAAAACTCCTAAATAAAATATTATCAAATCAAATCCAGCCGTGCATTTGAAGAATACAGAATGAGTAAGTAGAGTTTATTCCAGGAATGTAGGATAGTTTAATATGAAGAAATCTATTAACATAATTCATCACATCTCTAGGTCAAAGGAGAAAAACCATATGATCATTGTAAAAGATGCCAAAAAGACATTTAATAAAATTCAACAGTCATTCAAGATTTTTAAAACAACAACAACAACAACAACAACAACTGGGAATGAAACTTACTTTTTTAACATGAGAAAACTTACTTTTTTAACTGGCTGAAACTACCAGCCAGTAATCTACTTAACTGGGAAACACTCAGAATGAGATATAACTGCCAACCCTCACTCCTATTTTTAACCTTGTTTTAGAAGTTTTAATCAATGCAATAAGACAGGAAAAATAAATAAGAGGTAGAAATAGTTGGACGGAGAAAATCAGGTTATAATTATTTTCAGATGCTAAGATTTTCCTCCCAGAAAAAATCAAGAAAATTTATTTTAGAACCACTAAAAGAAGTTCAGAGGGATCAGCAATAACCAGGTAGAAAAGAGGATTTTTAAAAAGATCTCAATCAATATAAGGAACCAAAAAAATTAAAATATCACTAACACACTTAAGTAGTTATTCCTTAAACTTAAGAATTTTATAATCAGGCACACATAGACAAAGATTCAGGTAAATGGAGAGAAATCTCCTACGTCTAGATGGGAAGTCAGACTTTATAAAGGTGGTAAGCCTTCACATTAATTTACAAACTTACTACTTTTTCAATCAAAATTACAATGGTATTCTTGGAACTTGAGAAAGTAATTTCTAATTCAGCTAGAAAAATAAATGCATGAGAACCATCGAGAAAATATTGAAAAAGAAGAATAATGTGGCTTAACTTGCTCTACCAGCTTTTAAAATATACTATAAACCTACAACAAATAAAATATTGCTGTACAGGTGCCAAAAAAGAAAGATAGATCAAAGAAGCAGAATAGAAAGTTCAGGAATGGTTCCAAGTATAACTATACGAGAATTTATTAAATGACAAAGATAGCATTTATGTTCCATGGGATATTTGGTTGAACTAATGCGTTAACTCTGTAAAGGTAAATTAAGTCACAATTTTACTTACACCATAGTCCAAAATAAACTAGAGTTGGACTCCAGAGTTAATGTGTTTAAATCATAAAATAAAGAGAAAAATATATGTATGTATATATGCATATATTCCTCTTAAATATAACAACAAAGTCAGAAAATTTAAAGGGAAATATGGATATATTGAACCATCTGAAAATAAAGAACTTTCATACTATAGAGTGGGGAAAAAAATCAAATGATACAATACAAAACTTAAAATATATATATTAGGTAAGGAATAACTTTAATACATTAAAGAGATTTTATAACACAATGATATAAAGACTAGCCCTCATTATAAAAATGGGGAAACAATATGAGTCAGTTTCCAACAGAAGTACAATTGATAAATATATGAACAAATGTTCAACTTTACTATTATTCAAAACCACTCACAAGTTCAAGATGGGGTACACTTCACATAAAGTTATCAAAGACTATAACTCACTGAGGGTGTTTGGATATTCACACTCTTCTACACTGCTCAGAACACAAATTGATACACACTTTTAGAGGCAAATAGCAATATATATCAGAAATCTTCAAATGGGTGTACTCTTTAATCTTCAACCAAGCAATTCTACCTGTACAGATTCATTCCTCCTTTCCCCTAAAAAAGTATAAAATACATGCTCAGAGGACATATGCACAGGAATATATTTTATAACATTATTTATAATAGAAAATAATCAGTGCTTTACAATAGGGAATTAAGTCAATTATGGTAAATGTATTCAATGGGCTATAATGAAGCTACTGATTCATTAAATCAGTCTACCTAATCACCTGACAAAATGTTCAGAATATATTACTAAAGGAAAAAGCTAGGTACGAAATAGTATACATTGTTTGACAACATTTTTATAAAATACAGAAGCACAGAAAAAAAATGGATATGCTTACAGTGATTATCTTAAAGTGATTGGATAATAGGTGATCTGTTTTTTTCTCCATTTGCTTTTCTGTATTTTGCTATTCGGGCACATCAAGCATGAGTTGCTTTTGTAATAACCACAAAAATCGTGTGTGAAGTATTTTGTATGTATATTACAGAGGCAACTGGGAGCCAGTGTTTAATTCTAAGAAGTGGAGTGACATAGGCTAAGTGAGGCTTAGGGAAATTTGTTTTCACTGCTGAGAGTGAGTTAGCTCAGAGGATTGAGAACTTGAAAAGAGGGCGATGCTCATCTGAACTTGGCTGTCACAACTGCAGGGTAAGATCTTGAGGGCACAGCCTGCAGATGGTTACCAGGTTGGAACAGGTGAAATTTGAGGAAGCCCATTGGAAGTGAATCACCAGGAAAAAGTGACACAGAAATAAAGATGTGGTCACCTGTGGGGAGAGAGGGTGGGGTGGGCCCTAAGGACAAAAGGCTGGTGATGCAAATATAGCCACAGTAAAGTAGATGTGCATGGATGTAGAGGTGGGTCATCTTAATGAGGACACAACCGTACAAGGTAGATCCTGAACATGCGGAAGTTCAGGGCAGAAGCTTTGCTGAGATAGAGGCTCAGAGTTTCTCTAAAACACTTCTTCCCACGTGAATAATTCTTTACAAAAGCTGCTCTCTCATCTGATTCACAGCTCACAGGTGACCTGGTGAGACAGACATGACAGTCATCACTCCAATTGTACAGACGAGTGAGTGGAGACTGTCTTAATCAGTTTACCCAAGCCTCTGTGAACTGGTAGAATCAGGACCAGCCTGTCTTCAAATCCATTATTCTTTCACATACATCATGCTGTTTTGCTATAAATATAGGGAGTAGTTGAAATTACATAAGCATATGAATTTGCAAAAAAATAAAAATAAAAAGTGAAAGGTGGACAAAATAGGGCTCTAAAAGTTAGCAGGCACCAAAGAGAGTGTAATTATACAAATGAGTAAGAACTAAAAAGACTTAGGCTTTACAATGTAGTAGGATTTACCAGGACTTACAGTGGTGAGAATAGAAAGTAGGAATGGATTTATTCATTCTATAAACAATCCTCAAATCTGTCAGTGTAGTCTAGATTATAATATGATAAAAAAACTCAGGATCTCAGTGTCTTAAAACAATAAATGTTTCTTTCTGGTTCATAGTACAAGTTGATCAGAGGATGTCAGAAAAGCTCTCTGCTCAACAAAATCACTCAGGAAACCTGAGCCCAGGAAGCTCAGCAAGAAGCCAGCATCTTCAGTCATTGCTCCAGAAGGAAAAAAAAAAAACACCAACAATTAAGTGCTTTGAGATAGAAGTGACATGCATCACTCCTGGCTGCAACCCATTGGCCAGAAGTGGCCACATGCCCCACCCAGCCACAGGGCCAGGAATCTGGAGAACCACAAAGACATGGTGAGCAGCACTCATGAACAGCAGGGCTACAAAACACCTGTGCTCAACAACAGGAAAAGTGCCACAATTTATTAAGCTCAAGGGTATCCCAATGAGGACCTTGACAGGTAAAGGCAGGCAGAAATGGGAAAGTCTATCTAAGAAAAGAAGAGACCATTTTATTGATTTCTAATAACAATACAAATTAGTGAAATAATTTGAAAGAAGATTGCCTCTTGGGGCACCTGGGTGGCTCAGTCGGTTAAGCATCTGACTTCGGCTCAGGTCATGATCTTACAGTCCGTGAGTTCAAGCCCTGTGTCGGGCTCTGTGCTGGCAGCTCAGGGCCTGGAGCCTGTTTCGGATTCTGTGTCTCCCTCTCTCTGCCCCTCCCCCGCTCATGCTCTGTCTCTCTCTGTCTCAAAAATAAATAAACGTTAAAAAAAATGTTTTTTGAGGGACACCTTGGTGGCTCAGTCGGCTGGGCGTCCAACTTCAGCTCAGGTCATGATCTCACAGTCCATGAGTGTGAGCCTCGCGTCAGGCTCTGCGCTGTCAGTTCAGAGTCTGGAACCTGCTTTGGATTCTGTGTCTCCCTCTCTCTCTGCCCCTCCCCCACTCACGCTCTGTCTCTACCAAAAAAATGAATAAACGTTAAAAAATAAAAAAAAAAATTTTTTTTTGAAAGAAGGTTGCTTCTCTTTGCTAAATGGCAGGACTTAAAATAATAAAATCCTGGTTCTTCATCTTCTAGCACGAAAGTGAGGAAGGATATCAGAAGAGAACTGAGGGTCGAAACAAATCAGTAACTGAGTTGTAAATAGCCAGTCAGTCAATGTTCATTTTAAAAGCATCCACTGCATACAGAGCATTATTCTAAAACCAGCCCCCATATTCAGCACACAGTGCTACACCACTCCACCCACACAGGGCAAATAGTTTTACTCACGGATGTTGAGGAACCAGAATCCTTCCTCTCCCCCAGGTGAAACTATTTGGTGCTTCTGGTAAACTGTTCAATATACTTGGCTTGGAGTTGCAGGAAGATGCATTCAGCAAATTATTGAATTCAAATTTTGACTTTAAGTTATTTACCATGTAAACTAATGATAATAATGGCCTCAGCTCACAAGGCTGCTGTAAAAAGGTGAAGTGTGAAAAAGCTTAACACGTAGTAGGTATTCAATAAAAGCTCTTTTCCTTGCTTTAATATAGCATCTCCAATTTTAGAATATCTGCCACAGGCAAGATTCCAGATGTGCAAAGCATGTTTATGACCTCAGATTTCATTTTACAAGACTTATATCTGGACCTTGTATAGTAACTTCGATAGAGAAGGTGTTAGATTTTTTTTCTCACGTAATTTCTTTTGCATATTGTACCTCCTTCAAAGGCCAAATAGCTAGTTATAAAGTAACCCCTTCTAGAGGTTTGCCTCATATCATGTGACAATTAGACAGCTCAAGAATAAAGTTCAAACATAATTCAGCTAGTGATGAGTTTGAGGGATTTGTCAGTTGACCAAACATGAACACCAGGAAAACTGACAGCCTGTTAGTGATGCACAGGCCTCTCCTTTGAGCCAGGTTAGGAACAAAAGCATTTGCCATAAGGACCTAATTTATCATTGGAAAAGATAGCAAATATGTTATTAATGAACGAATAAATCACTCTCAGGCAAGCAATGACTTCATTTTCTCTCGGGGGTGCTCAGCATAATATTTTTCCTGCAAACAGTACCCTTAGGCGAGCTCACAAGAGTCTTACAGGAGAGGCCAGAATGCATCTCTCTGCAGACCTCAAGCACTGCGCTGTGAGCAGAGCAGCAAATGCCCAGTGCCCTGAAGTGCAACGCCCTATCTGTTGGCAGAGCAGTCTGCCACAGACTGAATGTTTGTGTCCCCCCAAAATCCGTATGTTAAATCCTAACACCCAATGTGTTAGTACTTGGAGATGAGGCCTTTTGGAGGTGACCAGTTTATGAGGGTGGAGCCCTCATGAACTGGATTAGTGCCGTTATAAAAGAGACTACAGAGAACATCCTTGGCCCTTCTGCCATGTTAAAACACAGCGAGATGACAGCCATCTATGAACCAGGAAGCAGGCTCTCACCAGACACTGAATCTATTGGTGCCTTGATCTTGACTTACAGCCTCCAGAACCATGAGAAATAAAACTTCTGTTGTTTATAAGCCACCCAGTCTATTGTGTTCTGCAATAGCAGTCTAAACAGAATAAGATACTGTCCATCCTAGTGAGGCATGGTCTGAAGATCAATCTCTTCTCCTGGACCTTTGGCTTCTAATTGTGCGAAAAACTAGCCAAAATATGGATGACCACATACTGCATTGTGCATGGACTTCCTAGGAAATACAAACCCTCAGTGACTGAATCAGAGATTGCAGAGAGAGCAGAAGCAAGCAAGGAGAGGGAGATAAGAGAATAGAGAGAAGGAGAGGAAGGCAGCTGGGACAGGGAGAAGGGACATCACAGGAAGATCCTCTGACAGAAGGATACCATGAAATGGACAAATGAGTCACTGTGAAACTGCTACTAAAGATCTGGTAGTAAGGGCAACAGTGTGAGACATCCAAGGGCAGGGGACAAACATGGGATATGGCAGCAGCAGACCATCCCGCAATTCAAACTTGGCTGTGGTACTTTGGAAAAATCACTTAGCTTCTCGGAGCCTCTGCTTCCTCTTATGTAAAACAGGGATATTGTTTGTTCATCTCAGAGGGTTGGAATGAAGATTAAATTAGATGGTATAAATGAAACCACAGGCAAAATAAATACCAGTCATTATGATTATTATGACAGTTTCACTTGCTCTTTCATTAATTATTCACTGGGTGCCTTCTATATGCTAAGCCTTATGCTTGGTGCCAGTGACACAATGACGAATACGTTAAAAATAACAAATAAAACCCTAGCATCTAAGAGCTCTAAATCTAGAGGAGCAGACAGGAAATATTGCAGAAATATTACAATTCTAGGATCAGTAAGGTTTTTTTTTTCTGTTAAGAGCAAAATGTAAATATTCTAGGCTCTATAGAAACTACTCTGTAGATATAGGCTAAGAGCAATCATAGACAATATGCAAATGAACGAATGTGGACCATGTTCCCAAAAAAGTTGGCAGGAGGCAAGGACAGAAACGTAAGCAGGACTGGATTTTGCAGGGCCTTCGAGGCCATGATAAGGGCTTGGATTTTATCCTACCAGGGATAGGACAAAATAACCCTTCCCCATTATGTACTGTGGCACTGTCCCAAGTCTGTTCTTGAGGAACTGAAGACGTTGAGGAGGGTCATCAGAAAGCTTCCCGTGTCCTCTGAATCTCCATCCTGGATATTTTCAATATACATGTTAAAAGCTCTCAGAGTTCTCACCAAAAAAAAAAAAAAAATCCACTTAATTTTATGAAACTTTTCACATTCATATTTGCTTGATCAGAGAAGTCTCTTTTCCAAAGAACACCAAACACAACCCCCTGGACCCAATGTTCTGTGATAGATACACTTTGGGAAGCACCAGGCAATGAGTCAAAAGCAGACCTTAGCAGCACATTCACAGCCATGATCTGCCTCCTGACTCCTTCTCTGTCCTCATTGTCAGCTGTACCTAAACACTCTAGACTCTACCAACACCAAAACACTTATTGTTTCCTATGGATACCATGCTGTTTCATGCCTCCTTACATTTACATGCTCTGTTCAACATGACTGGAAAGTTCTCATCTTTCTTGTCTACCTGCTGAACTAATAGATCTTAAAATCCAGCTCAACACTGTCCTTGTTTGTAAAGTCCTGAACAACATCTCTCCCTGAACCCACCCTGCCTTCCACAAGACACATGCACATATGCAAACATGTACACCTGCATGCAACAGGCATACACACATATGCATGCATGTACATGCACACATGTACAAAAACACACACAAATAAGGGCACTATTCCCTTCTCCATGTAACTTCATATCTTGTGCTTGATTCTGCTGTCCATATTATATTATATTGTAAGACTCTACCTGCTTATGTCCTCTATTAACAAAGACTGTTCCAGTGGCTTCTCAGTACTAGACACTATGCAGCTGATGTTTAAGTGGATAAATTCATTCATTCATTCACTCATTTCATCTGTGGAAAAGCATAATATGCATTTCACCACTACTGAGGTCCTAATTCCCTCATTCTTCTGTGGGAAGGTAAAGGTTATTTAATTGGGGGGTAAAAACAAGGTAACATAAGAAGGCATTTCTAGTCTTTGATCCTATGTTGAAAGACACAGGCTTCATTAACTTAATTTCAGGTATAGCACATGCAATTGCAGCATTTTAGTGAACTGACCTCCCTTGCTATCCTTGTCGCCAGTTAAGTGCATGAGAGACCATCATCAAGAAGAGAATCAGGTGTATCCCTGCCTCCCCACCATTCAATACCAAAGTCAGACTGAGTGAAGAGCAGCAGGACGTATGTCTCATGACGATGAAGACCACAGCTTCTCAAGCTTGAATGGGCATCAAAATTACCTGGAGGGCTTGTCAAAAACATGTGTTGCTAGGCCCCACCCTAAAGTGACTGGGTAGGTCTTGGGTGGGCCTAAGAATCTGCATTTCTAGCAGTTCCCAAGGGATGATGGTGCTGCTGGTCCAGGCAACACACTTGGACAACTACTGATCCATGGGTCACTGACAACTTCCCAATGCCACAACTGTACTAGCAATATAAATGTGCACGCTGCCTGACTGCTCTTCTCAGGGAGATGGCAAAGAGGACCAACACTAGATTTAGATTCCGAAGACCAGCCTTGTGACAACTGGCCCATCAAAGAACCTCAGCAACTTAGCTTCTTCCATCAAAAAATGGCAATTATAAGCCCATCACTGCCTACCCTCACTGGTTTGCTAGGGGAATGTAATGGAAAAATGACCTACAAATGTCTATATCCTAGAAATTCAGAGGAAGAGTTCAAAGATGAATTTCTCCACATTAATCAAAAAGGTTTTCATACATGAGCACATAGACATACAATTTTAGCCACTGATGTGTTCGTTTGTTTCTTTTTATTGTTAAATATTATTCACAGTATAGATAGATGTGCCATGGAATTTAACCATTTGCTCATTGCATGAGACACCATTTTTTTTAAACATGGCTTTAGGTCTCATATTCAGGTCTTTAATCCATTTTGAGTTAATTTTTGTGTATAGTGTAAGAAAGTGGTCTAGTTTCATTCTTTTGTATGTTGATGTCAAGTTTCACTCACATGTGGAATTTAAAAAACCAAACAAAACAAAACAAAGGAAAAAAGAGACAGGCAAAAAAAACACAAAAAACAAAAAAAACCAGCCTCTTAAATACTGAAAACAAATTGGAGGTTGACAGTGGGGAGATGGGTAGGGGGATGGGTAAAATAGATACAGAGCATTAAGAGTACACTCAATGTGATGAGCACTGAGTGATGTATAGAATTGTTGAATCATCATATTGTACACCTGAAACTAATACAGTGTATCTTATTATATTTCAATTAAAAATTCGAAAATTTTTAAAAAGACATGGATGGTAAGAGATTTCGAGTAGTATTCAGGAAACAATGAACATTTTTAAACTTATTCTATCTTGTTCCAAAAATTATTTAAGACAGGGACAAAGAGTAGATCCATTTGGTTAGAAGAAGGGGTTCATCTAAAGAAGAGGTTAGCAAATGTTTCATAAAAGGTCAAACAGTAAATATTTCTAATTTTGTGGACCATACAGTCTCTGTCACAACTATTCAGTTCTGCTGCACAAAAGTCACCATAGATAACACGTAAATGAATGAGAATGACTCGGTTCCAGTAAAACTTTATTTACAAAAACAGGCCCCAGGACTTAGTTTGTTGATCTCTATTTAGAGGAATCATGGAAGGTATAGTTGAAAGGGCAGGTTGGGATTGTAATAATCCAAAATGTCAATGAATTTAGAGTTTCTTTGGTGAACATTCAGAAGTTCCCAGAGACTTTTTTGAGCAGGTATTTGACAGAGAGAGGAACATTTTAATCACAATCAGAGTGAAATGCTTGGAAGATTAATCTGGTAATGACAGATAAAATTAATTCAAGGTGTGAGAACGGGAAAAATGGAAGAAGGAAAGAAGTTAAGCGACTACTGCAAAAGTCCAAGCTAAGAATAAAAAGGGCCTGAATGGGGCTGGTGTAATTGGACATAAGAGGAAAGGATGGAAATAAAATAAACTTAATTTTTTTTAAGTTTATTTATGCATTTTGAGAGCGAGAGTGAGAGCGAGAGCGAGAGAGAGAGAATATCCCAAGCAGGCTCTACACTGCCAGCACAGAGCCCAACACAGTGCTCAGTCTCAGGAACCGTGAAATCATGACCCTAGCTGAAACCAAGAGTCGGACACTCAGCTGACTGAGCCACCCTGATACCCCATAAATAAACTTTAAAGAGAAGAACTGACAGACTTTGAAAACTGACTTAGATACCATGGCAAGGGAGAGAGAGAAAACAAAAAATAACTCAGAGTTTTAAGTACACACTTTGGAATGAAGCAGACCTGAGTTTGAATTATTTGTTCCAACATTTACTGAGCAAGTTATACAATTTCAGTTTCAGTTCCCTCATCTGTAAAAGGAGTAAGAGCAGTGCCTCAGAATGCAGTTGGGCAGATGGAATAAAAATAATGCCAGTAAATCCCCTAGCACCATAACTAATATTTAGCTACTATTCATTAAAGGGCAGCAACCATGACATTGATTATACCAAAAGATCATTCTCTAATCCCCACCCCATTCTAGTAACAATTTTGTCACCAAATTTTTTTTCATTGTAAGTATCAAGAGCATTGCATGGTATCCCATTGTGTGTAGGTTCCATAGCTCCTGAGCCAAAGTCAGACACTCAACTGACTGAGCCATCCAGGCACCCTGAAGTTTCCATAGTTTAACCAATCCTCCATTTTTAGACATCTTGTTTCCACTATTTTGCTGTTTTTTAAATCATTTAGGATATTTTCAACTCCAAGGGACATAAACAATCCAAATCAAAATATTTTTTTTTAAATAAAGGAAATAGGTTGGGGAAAAAAGAACGCTTCAGTGGAAAAAGGAACAAATCTTGTCAATTGTCTCCTGTTAATTCTCCCACCTCCCTGTATGGATTATATTACCCTTGGAATACAACATTCAACTTTTTTAATTGCAAAGACTCCAAATAATGGGGCTATATCAAAGGCCACAGGCAAAAAGAACTTCTCTTAACAAAGCTATATTTTCCTCCCTTTCTGCATTCAGATGGGCCACCTTCAGCTCAACTTGTCCCTTTCTTGTAGAATCCTACTGAAGACAGAATTATGTCACCCATGTTAACACCTGAGTTACTCCTATCACACCGCCCCTGCCCCGTACTATATCTCTGAAGGCATACAGTCAAGATTCTAAAGTGAGAGGTTAAGAGGTTAAGAAAAAGCTTTGCGGTGATATAACAAGAGTCACCAACTTCTCAACCAGAAAAAATTGGGTCATCTTAGCCCAAGACTCTTTCTCCATGATTTGGCCATTTCTACATTTTAGGTCACTTACAGTCCACTCCTGGTACCAAATTATGGATCAGAAAGGGTTGCAAATAACAACAACAATAAAAACAAAAACAAAAGAAGAGCGCCACTCAAAATAACTTAAATGTGCATTATTTCACACAGCAAGAATAACTGAGTTGAAGCAACTCCTTTATTGGTTAATTTGACATTTATATACAGGCTCATCATCTATCTTTCTCAGTTCATCACTTGCCTATTTATGTCCTGTATCCATTCAATTGTGACATTTGACTTTTTCTTTTGATTTGTAAAAGTCCTTTATATATTAAGAATTTCAACTATTTTTGCTATCACACATGTTGAAAACATTTTCCCACTTTGATAGCTCCTTTTCAACTTTGTGATATTTTTGATATACAGAAGTTCCTACTTTTGTTCATATATTATAAAGTTATCAATCTGTTTTCTTCAGAGTTGTATATTTAGTTTATTTGCTTAGAAAGCCCTTTCCTAAGACTGAATAACTCTTATATTTTCTTCTAAAATATTCATGGTTTAATAACATAGAAATATTTAAGTCCATCTGAAATTTATTTTGGTGCTAAGTGTAAGACAGGAATTTATTTATTTTTTTTTCCTAAACGGTAGCTAGTTATCCCAAAACACCTTTTAGGGTACATTCCCTTTCTCCTCTGGAATTCATGGTCACCAATGATATACACTAAATTACTATGTAAAGTGTTTAGCCTCTTTTTTTTTTTTTTTTTTTTTTTTTTTTTTTTTTTTTTTTT
>NW_026058276.1:0-44714 GCF_023721935.1 Panthera uncia
GAGCCCAGTACTGTGCTGGAAACTGTTCAATGGCTGGGTTCACAGTGCAGGAAGTAGATCAGTCAGTGATCCCACTGTACTGTGATGAGGGCAATAGCAACTATTACAACAACTATAAAAGTTAACTCTGTGGCTAAAATGAACAAATCAGGAGACTACAGATGCTGGCGAGGATGTGGAGAAACGGGAACCCTCTTGCACTATTGGTGGGAATACAAACTGGTGCAGCCATTCTGGAAAACAGTGTGGAGGTTCCTCAAAAAATTAAAAATAGATCTACCCTGTGACCCAGCAATAGCACTGCTAGGAATTTACCCAAGGGATACAGGAGTGCTGACGCATAGGGGCACTTGTACCCCAATGTTTATAGCAGCACTTTCAACAATAGCCAAATTATGGAAAGAGCCTAAATGTCCATCAATTGATGAATGGATAAAGATGTGGTTTATATATACAATGGAATACTACTTGACAATGAGAAAGAATGAAATCTGGCTATTTGTAGCAATGTGGATGGAACTGGAGGGTATTATGCTAAGTGAAAGAAGGCAGAGAAAGACAGACACCATATGTTTTCACTCAAATGTGGATCCTGAGAAACTTAACAGAAGACCATGGGGGAGTGGAAGGGGGGAAAAAAAAAGGTTAGAGGGAGGAAGGTAAACCCTAAGAAACACTTAAATACTGAGAACAAACTGAGGGTTGATGGGGGGTGGGAGAGAGGGGAAAGTGGGTGATGGGCATTGAGGAGGGCACCTGTTGGGATGAACACTGGGTGTCGTATGGAAACCAATTTGACTATATATATATAGTCAAATTGGTTTCCATCCAATTTGACTATATATATATATATATATATATATATATATATAGTTAACTCTGTTGATCAGGCTTCTGATTGTAAGCAGCAAATACCAACTCTGCCTTATTTAAGTAGAAAAATGATTTATTGGGAGGGAGGAGGGGAATTAACTCACAGAATTTTTGAGAAACTTGGAGAACCAGATGCTGAAAATGAGCAGGAACTAAGAGAGGCTACACAATGGGACCACAGCCAAAATCCCACCACAGGAAAGATCCACTGAGGACACAGTGGCTGGTCCTGTTTCCACAGCCACTCTGGAAAACGCTGCTGCCAAGTTCAACAGGATAAATTCTCAGGCAGTGCACTAACTCTACTCATCAGGCTAGGGAACCTGATGAACCAAGCCCAGGTCCTGGGTCCCAATGGAGAGGAAAAAGCAGCAGTTGGCTTTTCAGCTTTAAAGGTGGATGCAGATGGATACATCTGCAAGACTTCCTGAGACTCATCCTGAGAAAATCCTCCTAATGTAAGGATGGGTTTCAGATGCCAGGCAGCCAAATGTTTACTGAGAACTTCCAATGTGCCAGATACTGGGTTAAGCCACTTACATGCAACACCTCATTTAATCCTCACAGTTGTCCTATAAGACAGGTACTTTACGATCAAACTTTACTGATAAACTGAGACCTAGCAAGAGGAAGAAACCTGCAAAGTTGTACAGCTAATAAGGGGGAGAACCCTGACTCAGACTTGATTTTTGAGAACTGCTCTATACAACAAAGAGAGAAAGAAGTACAAAGGTTCTCAAGGATCACAGACAAGAAGTTCCTGAATTGGACTGGGAAGTGAGGAAAGGCACCCCAGAAGAAGAGGGGCTGTAATCAGATTTAATAGATAAGTTGGAAGGTGTGTGAGAACCTAGGGTAGGGGCTCTGTGAGTTAACAGTCCCCAAGGATATGGAACAACCTATGGAAAGAAAAAGTGGCATGAAACAAACTCAGATATTTTGGAACCAAAGGTCTTTTTTTATGCAGTACAGTTAAGGACAAAAGTACAACAGGAGGGGGTGTAAATGGCAAATATGCTGCCCCAACTTCAGGCATGCTTGTCCCTAGAATAGAATGCCAGAAGAGATTCCAGGCCATTCCATTATTAAAGAGAGCCCATATCTAAATTCAGGCATTAGAGAATGACACTGAAATTGTTTAATGCCTTTGTCTTCACTGAGAAAGCAGAGAGAATGACATGAGCAAAACATCCTGTCAACTCTCAGCACCATTTTCCTAAGGTGATCCTACCATCCCAACCCTACAATCCACAGAGCAAGGGATTTTCCAGGGACAGTAGGAATTCCAAAAAGAGAGTGCTCAACTTAGAGTGATCCTTGGGTCATGATCCAAGTATTTGCTGAGAGTGATCAGTGACCAACTCCTGACAAGTCTGGCCAAGGTCAGGATTTACTGAGACCGTCTACCAGGCAAGATCAGCAAGAAGCAATGTTTAATGCCTTATTCACTCAGTCCAGGCCATTGCCCCAAAGTCTCATCTCACAATTAGCACTAGCACAAACTCAGTGGGTAGACGTGACTAGTTCAAGGGTGCTTTGTCAGTTAGATTAAATTTTTAAGCACTTCACTTTATCCACAGAAAGTTATGTCTTTAATTTTATGTAGGAGTATGTATCAGCAACTGGCAAATGTTCCTCCAAATCCATTCTTTTCTTCTTCTATTTAGTATTAGAACATGCACATACATGCCACACACACCTCTACTCTGAGGTTTAGCAGAATACATACACAATCCACCAGAAATGTATTTCCCAGACTCCCTTGCAGCTAGGTACACGCATGTGACTGTGTTTCCCTAATAGTGTGTAGGTCAGTAAATTTCTTGCCTTCCTGTCATCTTTCACCCTTCCCAAAGGTTAAAACATGGACGTGCTGTTGGCAAAAAATCGACTATGAAGATAAAGACAGCATTCTAGGAGATGGTGGAATAACAATTAAAAAGGAACCCAGGTCTCTGAATGACCTCATGGAGCTGTCTAGCCATCCTGGGCCATCCATCTATAATAGACCTGTTACATGAAAGAGAAATAAGCTTCTATTTTATTTAACAGTATGTTAATAATATATATTACATATTTTAATAGTATATTTAATATATTAACATTATACATACTATATACAATAAAATATAATGCATTAATAGTATAATACAGTATATTAATATTTATAAAATTAATATAGCATATTGACAGTATAAATAAATAATACATATTTATTTAATCCACTGTGTATTTGGGTTACTGTGATACAGCTTAGCCTTTCCTTAACTACACAGGTTTCACCTGAAGGTATAAACAGAAAGCATGTGTGTTTTTATAAGACATACAAATCTAGGTCTTAATTCTAGCTTTACCACTAATTAATCATCTACAGTCAGTTAATCACCCTAGATCTCATTTTTCTCACATTAAAAGCGCGCAAATGATATCAAATTCTCAGACTATTATAAATAAAGGACTTTGTAAGAGTGCTATCATTGCTACTACTTTTATTATCTTATTTTAGGACACTGATAAGGCCTGTTGCAAATCCCAGAGTGCCCTGAGGCATCCAACTTGGAACCTTCCAAATACGTTACCATTCTCAGGCTCCAATATCCTGTGAACAGTCAAGTTCATCTGATGGAACATGATAGGAATTCAATTAGCTGGCCTTGCACTTCATCCTACTTCTGAACATCTACAGCCTTTCAGCTTGGCACTTTGGATGTCAACTCAGTAACTAGAATGTGAGGGGCAGGCTTTGCAACTGAGAAGTAGACAGTGGGTCCACATTTACTGAACCCCTGCAGGTAGGCAGGCACTCTCTGCCTACAGTCAGTGTTTTAGTGAGAAGCTGCTCCTTTCATCTCTAGGGCATGACTGATTCCATCTCACCAATATGGCTTTTTGAGACCAGCTGAAGCAGTAAACTTGGGTCAAAGGAGACCCATGGAAGGACTTTATCATTGGCTCTACTACCTTCTTGCATTTTATTGAAGGAGTTTCCAGATTTGCAGCATGGAGGCAGCAATTATACCCTGCAACACTAGTAGCACACCCTGGCCAAGCTGTCAATTCCATTCATGAAATTAAATCTCTGAACCATGTTAGTGCCGAGGAGAAATGAAAAACTGCCAATTCCTCAGAGTTCTTCAAGTATGCTCATATTGTGTGAAGCATGAGCAGTGAAAAGTCCTCTCAAGGACTCCCTCATTCACCCACTCCCACAGAAGTAGCAGACTCTGCCATCTAGAACCCTATGTCTATCAGGCTTTATTTTTTTAACCACTTTATTAAGGTATGATTGACATATAAAAAGTCATACATATTTAACATATACAACTTGATGAGTTTGGAGATAAGTATAAATGCATGATGTAAGCCTTTAGAAGGAACAAATTCTCCTCAGCTCATAAATCTCAGGTAACATCCTAACTGAAATTAATTTTTTCTTTAGACCGCAGAGAAGCCAATTGTGTCTGCTCCTACGCCAGGATAGATATAATAGCTCATTGTTTGCCATTGGTTCTCCAGATTCGATTTATGTTGCCTACTGTTGGCCAACATTGTAAGTAAAACTTCTTTGAGCTCATTGCTAGAAAATACTGTACTGGGTATCAGGACCCAGGCAAGGCTATGGGCAAGATTTCAACAAAGATTCAACAGCCTTTACTGCTGAAAACACTATTCTGATTGAATCCACTCTATATTGCTGAAGCATGAAATACTGTGAGTTTACAAAGAAACAAAACCCCAAGTGCTAAACCACTGCAGCCTCTGGCATGCATAGCAGCACCCTTTCAATTTGCCATTCCCTTCCTGTTTCTATTTCTCTTTTATACATAAAAAGATCCCTGGTGCCATTTTCCCTAGGTCATCCCCAGGAGCTTCATAAGGCAGGAATGAGGCCGTCACACTGACAGTGAAGGAAGTCAGCTCCAGCACTTGCCCGAGGTCACCTGGAAGGTAAGTGGTAAAGTCATGATCTCGCTGTTCACCATCCAAAGTGCCCAGGGTGCTGGGTGTTTTCACTGCTGCAGCTGACAGGTTATCTGTCATGTTTCTCCTTGGCTCATTCACTTTCAAGGCCCAGAACTACACCAGTGCTCATGTTGAGACCTCATTGACAGTGGCAAAACACACACACGTGCGCACGCAGGCACACACCCACACCCACACCCACACCCACACAAGTCCTTCCATGCAAAGGGTGAGAAATGTCAGTTCCCAAGAAAGGAGAAACTTATTGCACAAAACTCAGCTATCCCCAGAGTTGTGCATGCCGGGAGGTCAGAGGCCAGGAGTGTTCTCGGGAAAGTGTGTTCTGTGTGGAATGCCTGAACTTGCCGGTTCTCAGGGAAGCTGGACTTCTACCAAGGAGAGTTTTGCCCTGACTCTTGATAACTGTCAGCACATCTCACAGAGACAGGAACTCCTGAGACACAGATGCCAAGCAGCCGGGAACCATTAAGAATAAAACTTGAGCTGCCGAAGGAAACTGGAAACTACGTGATTCCTCTTCTCCAGGTTGCAACCTGCAGACTTTAAGAATGATGTCCCATTTGGGGCGCCTGGGTGGCTCAGTCGGTTAAGCATCCGACTTCAGCTCAGGTCAAGATCTCACGGTTCGTGGGTTCAAGCCCCGCATCGAGCTCTGTGCCTGGAGCCTGTTTCGGATTCTGTGTCTCCCTCTCTCTCTGCCCCTCCCCCACTCACGCTCTGTCTCCCTCTGTCTCAAAAATAAATAAACATTAAAAAAAAAAAATGACGTGCCGTTTGTTGTGGATCTGCTCTGGGCCTGGCTCTTAGCACACTTGATTCACTGAGGCCGGACAGTATAGTACAAGGTGTTTCAACCAAGACACTACTAGCATTTTGAACCAGATCATTCTTTGTTGTGGGGGCTGTCTCATGCACTCTGGGATGCTCAGCAGCATCCGTGCCCTCCATGCACTAGGTGCCAGTAGCACTTCTTCTCGCCACTTGTGACAACCCAGATTGTCTCCAGGCATTGCCAAACATCCCCTCAGAGGCACAGTCACCCCAAGGTTAAGAACCACTACTACAGTAGCTAATTCTGTTCACTGTGTAATCAGACAGCCAGAATCCAAATCCTAACACTCTTTCCCTGTTTATCAGGTAACCTGAGAAAATTCCATAGCTTCTCTGTCCCTCAGTGTTTTTTTAAATTTTTTTTTAATGTTTACTTATTTTTGAGACAGAGAGAGACAGAGCATGAGCAGGGAAGGGGCAGAGAGAAAGGGAGACACAGAATCCAAAGCAGACTCCAGGCTCTGAGCTGTCAGCACCGAGCCCGATGCGGGGCTTGAACCCACAAACCGTGAGATCATGACCCGAGCCAAAGTCGGATGCTTAACCGACTGAGCCACCCAGGTGCCCCATGTCCTTCAGTGTTCTTAACCAAAAAGACAGTTGGCATTAATACCCACACATAGTGGTCAAGAAGATTAAATGAGACGTCCCACATGAAGCTTGTATAATCAGGCCTGGCACAGAGAAAGCCAACATTAAGATACACATTTATCATCCTCATTTTTCAGAAAAGGAGAGTGAGGCTCAGAGAAGTGACTGAGAGATCACACAGCCAGCAAGCAGCCCAGCTGGGATGCCAACACAGAACCATGTGATTCTTCACAAGCTCAGTAGCCATCAAGCGGGCTGCTACCATACAGCGGGTCCTGTTCTGGGCTCTGTAGATAAAGCACAAATAAGAGATGATCCCTGAGTTCAAGAAACTCCCAATCCAGCAAAAGAGACAGGCAATTTCACTAATGCCTATTGTAGGCCATGGTAGAAGGGCAGGAAAGTGCAGGAGTTGTTCTTGTGCAGAGGTGAGGCACCCGACTCAGCTCAGGTCGTGGGGGAGGTGACATTCAAAGGGATCCTGAAAGCCTCTAAAACTCTTTCCACTTCTCCACACTGCTTATTTCATCAGATGATAGACAGCTTTCTAGAGAGACTGCAGATATACTTCTGAAGGGTAAAGTCTGCAGTAAGTCTAGGCAGGGACACCAGCCTCCAAATATTTGTGGAAAAGGAAAGAAGCACAGAGTCTTGCTGAGACTGAGTCAGATCTCTTCCTTCAGAATTGCAGAGTGAGTCCGTTGAAAGCTGCCCCTTACCTGGAGTCAGTGCATTCTTGAGCAGCTTGGTAAGAGACGTTAGCACATCCCAGTCACCTGCACTGGGCTCTTTGCTCAATTTCAAAGACAATTAAAACTTACTCAGCATGAATGGGTAGTGATGATGAATAAGTAAAAACCCAAATTGCACGAGAGCAAGTCCTTTTCCTTAAAGAAGCTGATTGCATAAGAAGGAACCATGATCCTTGTGATAGACAAAAGGGTTTCACAAGCAGAGATATTTTAATAGCCCTATATTTCACTTAACGAGCTGACTGCTAAAGGCACACATTCATACTTCCACTCGGCTTAAACACTTGTATCAGGGCTATGTTATTGTACACCTGTATAGAACCCTATTCACTTAGACCTGTCCCATGTGATAGCCCTGAGCCCCTACTAAGAAGGTGGGGAGAGCCAAGTCCCATGGCAGACCTATGAGAACAGGATCCAAAGCCATTTCTTATCATTGATCTCTGATAGGAAAAAGACCCCACTGGCCAGTGCTATGCAAAGTGTGGTCTTTACAGCGGCAGCAGCAACAAAACCAACTGGGAGCTTCTTAGAGATGTACATTCTCAGGCTCCACCCCAGACCTACTGAATCAGAGTCTTTGGGGGTAGGAATCTATATCTCAACAAGCTCTTTACATGATTCTTATGTCAAAGTTTGAGAACCCATGTCACAGACCATCTTCCCTTCACCTGCCCCTTTATTAATTTATTCAACAAGTATTTATTGAATATCTACCTTTAATAACCTTGCAACTAGATGCTGGGTATATAGTACTGAATAAAATTGGAATGGTTTTTGCACTTGCAGAATTTAAATTCTCTCCTGGGGAACAATGGGAGTTGGTGGCTACTTTTGATGAGAAACCAATAAGGAAATTAAAAACAAACTCTTATTCCTGACAGATATCCAAGTGTAGTCATATCACATCATAAACGTAAGCAGGCTAACCCAGAACAAATATGTAGTAGGCATCAGAGTTATGCTGGATGAAAAACAACGACAAAAACAACGAATGAGAATTAGGTGATCCCTACTGTCCCTTTTTACAGCCCCCTTGCCTACTCTGCACTCCATTGCCTATTACATTCCTGTTTCTCCTACATGAGTCTGAGCCCCTCGAGAATGGGCCAATGTGCCACTCGCTCTGGTTTCC
The DNA here is from genome assembly GCF_023721935.1 of Panthera uncia. Lineage (NCBI taxonomy): Eukaryota > Metazoa > Chordata > Mammalia > Carnivora > Felidae > Panthera > Panthera uncia. Next base: position 8,167 of record NW_026058276.1, read on the forward strand.
CCAGGACTCAGCAGAGTACCTGGAACTCACTCAATATTTGCTGAATGAATGAGGAAAGGAATAAACCCCAATTAGCCTGGGAGGTTGCCCAGAGCCCTCTGTGCCCTAGGAACTCCCAAGACAGCCTGCAGCCTGCCCTCCAAGCTAGGAAAGGGCCCCCTTGCTCACCAGTGACTTGCAAGTCTACAAAAATTCTGCAAGCAGGACCCTAATTCTATTTAAAAGCTAGATCCCCACCTAGAGGGTTGTGAAGCAGAGCTTCCTTCAAGGAAGTCAAATCTCTCTGGAAGCATCTGACTCTGTGCTGGAAAGCTGCAAGGGAGACTGAAAAGGGAGGGCTGGAGAGATGGGTCTCCCTGGGGAGCTGCTCCAAGGGCAAAATTAGAAATAAGCCTGGGTGGGGGTAAGACACAGAGAAGTGCTGTTCCCTACCCAGCCTTCCTGGAAAACAGGAACAACAACCAGTTAACACTAACAGTAAGGAGCTCAGATCTCAGAGATTCCATTCAACTGGATACCCTTAGGCAAGCTCATAGTGGCAGATTTTTGCCTCATTTGGACACTTGATGGACTTAAGCCAAACTGTGTATTTACTTAGGAAGAAGAAGAATAAAACATTCAAACATACTCTTCACACTGAAATTGCATTATCCAAAAGCAAGATAAAAAACAGAGTTTCATATCATTTTTCAGCTCTCCAGGAATAAAATCCCCTCTGAGTATGTGGATGTGTGTTTAGGTTTGGATCATCTACTTTCTTAGAAGAAGAACATGATACATGAAAGTGGGAGCTTTCAAACCTAATGAAAGCAAAGATACTCAGGGGCTACAGGAGGGTTCTGAGAGAAGAATAAGAGGGTGCCAAGAGCTGACAGAGCCTCCAAAGTGGATGCCACCCATGAGCTGCAGTTGAATGGAGGGGGCTTTCTGCTTTCCATCTTGTGCCACAGCAGGATTCTCCTCTGGCTTAAAAGAGTAGGCCGGAAGTTAATACAAGTCTTGCTCACGGCTCAGGTGTGATGACAGGGGGCCCAAGCAAGGCCTACTCTTACCCTCAGTGTGCAGAAGTTTCTAAGACAAAGCATGAGCGAACGCTTTATGGAAGGGAAAGAATGGAAGATGAGGAAAGGAAAGGCGGAAGGGTCCCCCAGCCAACCCCCGCCCCCTTAACTACTACCCGGAACAGGAGTCCCAGGTCTGAGTTCACAGCAGGGATGCTCAGGAGCGCTCTGGGAGAAAGAACCACTGGGCCAGGCTAGAGATGACACCAAGGCCCAGGCAGCTCCTACAGGCTCGGGGGACTTGGATCTCCTAAGGCAACCTAGAGGCCTCGTGGGCCCAGAGCAAGTACTTAAGACGCTTCTGCCTGTCCAGCACCAGCCTCCCATACAGTGACTCAGGGAGGGACAGTGAACTCCTAGAACCGGGACCCCAAGGGAGAGGAAAAGGAAAAAAGACTGAGATTGAGAAAAAGAGAGTTAATGAGACCCAAAGAAAGAGAGGAGATAAACGGCAAAAGAAAAGTAAAAACAAGAGTCACTGAGGTTGACTGAACCCTGTTTCAAGAGTGTCACATATCTTAACTCATTTAATTAACTCCTTACAACATCCTCTAGTGCAGGTATTATTATTGTCCCCTATTTTATACATGAAGAAATCGAGTTTTAGAGCTAATAAATGAACCAAGATTCAAACCTAAACAGTTTAGTTCCAGAATATGAAAAGGAAAAAGAAGATAGGAAGGGACAAGAATGGGAGAAAGAAAAGGGAAAGAAAAAGAAAGAAAATCTTAACATGGAAGACGCTACATGCGGTGGATGGATGGACAGATGCCAGGAAACAGACAGAGAAGTGCAGCAAGCCCAACATCTCACTGTTTAATCTGACCAGTGTGACTCTGAAAACTACCAGTCACTGCACAGGGCTGCTCCCAGGTTTGTCGAGCTCTCTTTCTATTCTGTCCAGAGTCTATTACTTCACAAATTTCACTCCCCCAAATCAAACATTTCCAAAAAGTAGGAACTGGCAGAACACGTATAACCTACAAGGTGGGAGTTAGTACTACCCTCCAAGGCTAGAGTCTGAAAATGTGTTCCTTCGATTATTGCACTCGGAGCAAGATAAATGGCTCAAAGGTTTTTAAATTCCGCTCAAAAGATGGTTGCTGCGTCAGGCCTGGGTCAGGCCCCCTATCAGGCAGGACAGAAGAATGAAGAGGACTCTGGGCTCTTCAGGGGCTCAACAATTGCTCCCACAGTTGATGCAGTGAGCCCTCTATGTATACTTGGAGTAAAGCCCACATTAGCACAGAGCAGAGAACAAACTATGTTGCCTGAGAGGGTTGAGGAAAGCTTTATGTAAGTGGCATTTGTGCTAGACCTTGAAAGATGAGCTAGAGTTTCCCTGGTGAGGAAGAGGACATCAGGCAGTACCAGTAGAGGAAACCACATAAACACAGGCCTGGAGGTATGAGAGTGCAAGGAACCTTCTAGAAAACTGTAAAAAGTTCAGGACAACAAAACTACACAGGGAGGAAGTGGCAGGGAATAACCCCAGTGACAAATGTGGAGGTCTAACAATGATGAGTCTTAACTGCCTCTCTAAGTACATTAGCCTTTGAAGTCAGAGACCCTTTGAGAATCTGGCCAAACTGAATCCTTTCTCCAGAAAAGACACTCACATACAAATATAAAATTTTACATTCAGCATCACAGTGTTCTCACATCTTGGGTTAGATACCCTTGCTGTAGACAATAGGGAGCTGTAGATTGCTTTTAGCAAGACAGCAATATGATCAGATCCATGTATTAAGAGATGACAGGAGTACAGAAAGTAAAAGCTCCTATTTTAGGATCAAATACACCTGGATTTGAGCCCCTGCTCTGTCCATTACGAACCGTAAGACCTCAGGCATGTTGGTTTAAGAAGTAGCAATTCACTTTCTCATTATAAAATGGTCATAGCTACAGTTCCTACTTCACAAGGCTGTAGGAAAGATAGAGAAAAAAAGTACTCAAGGAGCTTAGAACAGAGCCCCGAGCACAAGGTGAGCACTGGCCCCACAGAAGCTTTTTAAACAATGAACACAGTTCTGGTAAGGGAAGAGGGAGGCTGCAGGGAATGATCCAGGGAAACAAGCTCACCTACCACCCCTGGAGGCACCCAGTCCCAGATCCCAGCTCTGTGTCTACCTGGCAATATTACGCACATTTAGAATCAGTTCTGTACAAAGTAGGCCCATACTTTCTTTATGAATAGAGGGTTCCTGAGCCTCCTGAAGCCAGAAATATGGGATTGGAGAGTGACTGAGCAAAGTAACTCACTCATAGTGTTTCCAAACAGATTTCATAACCAGATTATGCCTAAGATTTAAACTTGGCAACCACAGGTCTATTCTTCAGATTGTGAAACCAATATTCACATAGCTGATGAGGCAGATTCCCAATCAAATGACACAGGTCCCATTGAAGATGCCGACCGTAGATATATCACAGGCACTTCACTCTGTCTCATTCAGCAGGGAAGGGCACAAACCATTGGAGAGAACTCTGCTTACAGAGCACAAATTGTGCCTGGCACAGAGTAGGCACTGGATAAGTATATGTTAAATGAATGAATGAAAATAAAGTTACCACTGGATTTTCCAAAGTGAAAGAGAATGTACTAGAAATGGGGACTTAGGGGGGCACCTGGGTGACTCAGTCGGTTAAGCATCTGAGTTTGGCTCAGGTCATGAGAGCACAGTTCGTGGGTTCGAGCCCCATGTTGGGCTCTGTGCTAACAGCCCAGAGCCTGCAGCCTGCTTCAGATTCTGTGTCTCCCCCTCTCTCTGTCCCTCCCCTGCTTGTGTTCTGTCTCTCAAAAATAAATGAACATGAAAGAAAGAAAGAAAGAAAGAAAGAAAGAAAGAAAGAAAGGGAGAGAGGGAGAGAGAGAGGGAGGGAGGGAGGGAGGGAGAAAGAAAGAAAGAAAGAAAGAGCAAGAAAGCAGAAAGAAAGAAAGAAAGAAAGAAAGAAAGAAAGAAAGAAAGAAAAAGAAAGAGCAAGAAAGCAGAAAGAAAGAAAGAAAGAAAGAAAGAAAGAAAGAAAGAAAGAAAGAAAGAAAGAAAGAAATGGGGCCTTAGGGTTTATCTAGCTAGTCCAGTCTCCCATTCTGCAGGCATGGAAAGGGACACTCAGAGAGGCACGGTCATGTTCCCAATGACATGACACTTACTACAAGTTGAATTGCACCCCCAAAAAGTCATATATTGAAGTCCTAACCCCCACTTCCTCAGTGCAACCGCACTTGGTTCTTTACAGAGCACATTTTAATCAAGTTAAAATGAGATCATTAGGGTGGGCCCTAATCGAATATGACTAGCATAGAGCCCTACTGAAAAAAGAAACTTTGGACCCAAGCACAGGAAGAACACCATGTAGAGATAAAGTCAGAGATTGGCTTCTACAGGCCAAAGAACTCCAAAGGTTGTCAGCAAACCACCAGAAGCCGGGACAAGAGCATGCAATAGATTCTCTCTCACGGTCCTTAGGGGAAACCAACCTTGTGACACCTTCATCTCAGACTTCCAGTCTCCAGACCGGTGAGACAATACATTTCTGTTGCTTAAGCCACTCAGTGGGTGATACTGTTACAATAGCCCTTAGCAAAGTAATACAGTGCTCTCTCTGCTACAGATCAATAGTTCTGAAGAAAATGGGAGGCCATTCAGCTGACTTTCAACGGGCAAGCCTAATATCATGCTTCTTTGTGAGACAGAAGGTCAACGAATTACAGGCTAGGGATTTGATTATTCATTCATGTGACTAATATTTCCTAAGCACACACAAAGTGCCACCATAGCACAGCTCTGTCCTTGCAGTTGGTGAGCACACACATGAGCCACGGAGGTGGACTCACACCAGGTGACTGAAACACAGCCCTGTCTGGCTCAGAGGATTCCAAGCAGCCAGGTAAAAAAAACAAAAAAACAAAAAACCACTTTCACTCTATCTAGGAAAGTCAGGGAAGATTTCACTGAAATGTGACATTTGAAAAGGTCTTAAGTGAGGATGAGGAGTTTCCCAAGCAGAAAAGATGGATAAGGGCATTCTGAAAAACCAAAACCCCACAAGCAAAGATGTGGAGTCCCCACAGCAGGAGTATCTGGAGGGTGTGGCTAGAAGGGGCTCCTACATGAAGAGGAGGCAGAGGGGGCTGTCCATCACAAATGGCTGAGCTTGGGGTATTACCCTGTACAGAGAGAACACTGGGGCCTTAAGCAGGGCAGTGATGTAATCAGACCAGTTTTCAGGATGTTCACTTTGAGGAAGGAGTCTAGAGGCCAGGAGAGCAAACAATGAGAGGCTCTTATCACCGTCTTGGTGACAGAGAAACTGCAGAGGGGATGAATGGATCCCCAGGCCAAATTAGCAGACTGTGTCGACCTAGGCTCCACAGGATATAAGGCTGCCAATAGCAGGTGACACTGGCCCATGAGGGACGGTGCCCATTGCCTTCTTCCTACCTTCACGAAAGAGAGAGGTGCCCACAGGTTGTCAGATATCACCCCTTTCTTAATTATTCGAGGAAGAAACTCATAAGGAAAACGTCCAGATTTGAGGAGCCCCCAGAAGGCAAAAGATAACGTGAGTTCTGTTCACCTTCAAAGCTCGTGCACACCCAGCTAGATCTGCCTCATCTATGGCAGGTGGTGCTCCACCAAGGGCTCTCTGCCATCCAAAGGTTCTCCAGATCAATCTACCCTGTCAATGCCGGGCCTCATAAAAGGAGGCAGCCCCACGCCTGCAGAAAGAAGTGCGATGTCAGAACTCCAAGCAGGGGAGCCAGGCCCATGAGGGAGTCACAGCAGATCAGGTGGAACTGGAGTCCTCCTAGTCATATCCCACTTTATCTTGGAGCTCAGAATCTTGGGATTCAAGGGGGACTTGGCAGCCTTCTAGCCTAGTAGGCCTCTACAGCCTTCCATCAGCTGCTTGCCCAGCTCATACTTAAAATCCTACAATAATGGGAAAGACTGGCTCTCACAATCCATTCAATCTTTAGACAGCTGTGATCCTTAAAAAGTCTCCCTTATTTTGAGCCCATGAGACCTTCCTTAATCTACCCCTGAGTGCCCCAGGAGAAAGACTTAGTGCTACTTCTGCTGGACTCTCTTCAAGCATCTGAAGATAGCACTCATACCCTACCCCCCTTCTCCTGGTTAAAGCCATGCAGTGGCTCTGGCCTCCCCCCACGGAGTGACTTTATATCCACCCTCACTCATGCTCCTCTGAACTCATGCCAAGGCCAGATCACTTCCAGTTTATCACTTGAGGTTTTTACATTGGAAGGAATCTTATTTCAAAGAGTTCTCCTTACTTCTCCGGCACCCAAAATCACAATTACCTCTTCAGCATGTCACCACACCTCTGTGCATTCCGAAGACATCTCTGGTCTTTTAATATAAAATGCACAAAGGATACAGATTAGAAGACAGAGGCAGCCATGGGGAAAAAAGGAAAGTTGGGGTAAATGTGTGGAGAAAGCAAAATAAGGGTGACAAATGGGGCTGGTGGGTAGAGATGATCCCCTTTTTCTCCAGTCTGCTTTTGAGTGCACACCCAGCATGTCACTGTCATTCTCTGGGAAGTTTCAAAAACGGTGAATTTAAGCATGGTGCGGGGGTGATCATAACTGGGAGTTCAGCTCTTTCATACAGAGATTTGCTTTGTTTAGCAGAAGGACACAGAGTGTTCTCAATTCTGGGGGTAAACATCCCCAGGTAGTGTGCAAGACGATCCAAATAAGAATTTTTTATTTCTGATTGATTTATCTCATGCTTTAAAATTTCTGATTTTTGCATGTGCTAAATTATATGTTATATAATTTATAAGTAAATAAATACACACATGTCGGAGATGCATGCTCAATATTTTTTTACTGAGGCACTCACATAATCAAAAAGGTTTAAAGAATGCTGCTCCGGATGACAGTCAGTTGGCACACAAATGCCTTCTACTGGCTTCGGGGTGGGCAGATGAGAGTATGGCTACTCACAGCAAGGCATCTGCACTGTTGTAAAAACAAGTTATTCTGCACAGGACCTGCTGACTTTTGATAGGTACATTATTAAGAGGGCGTTATTTAAGTTGCATTAATAGTAGTAGCACATCTAGAATGAGGGAGGGGGACAGTCACATTCAACCTTACTTGTCCAGACTATACCTGGAGGACTGTGTTCCATGTTGGAAGTTATATTTAAAAAAAAATAATAATAACTCCAAAATTAGAGTCCTGTCAAAGAACAGTGACAGAATATGTCAAGAACACTTGAAACCATGTTATCTGGATGGAACTGGATGGAAATCGTGTCACTGGGTAGAACTACGGGTGTCCAGCCCGGCTGGAGTGTGGGGTACCTGAGAACTGGCTTCATATTTCTTACAAGCCATGCGGCGAAGTGAAAACAGACACAGTCTATGTGACACGAGAGTTAAAGCCAATGGGTGGAATTACAAGGAAGAAAATTTGGGTACAGTCTACAGAAGAACGTTCTGTCATTGCTGCCCCAAGAGAGGGAGCTCCCTGTTACTAGAGACATGCAGACACATGAGGGCTGACTGCGTGTTGAAGATGCTGCAGAACAGACTGTCTTCAGAAGGATGGGTCATGTGAAACTCAAGTTTATAACAAAGTCAGTGCATAGACGACGTGTGGTCCACAGGGTAACTTTAGGTGGTACATGAACCGGTATTTTTCATTTTAATAGTTACAAGGTGATCTCACAGATATCTTTGATTTGGATGAGGCTGGATTTACTTAAGTTAGTTAATGTAAAGAAATTCATCAAGCAAAATACAGTAGGGGGAACACAAAGGCACGGCGAAATTTTTGAATGACTAAAGACAAGAAAACAATGTTGACGATTAAAGACCAAGGAAACTCTTCCCTGCCTCAAGATTCTCTGATATTCCATACTCACCCTCCAACCAGGGATCACTTTTGATTTCTGCCTTTCTCCTTCCAGCAAAGTGCAGGCCCCAAGGCTGGAGTCTCCAGATCCCTTGTGTTCATCTGGCCTCCCAGAACATCCAGTCTTGGCACCCTTCCCTTCCTCCTACCCAGCCAAATAAACCTGTCCTGGATCCTGAACAACCTGCTTTCTTATTATAAGACTAGATGAAACTGATATTTGGGCCCCTCATTTATACCTGGGCTACCCCTCCCCACTTCCATGTCAGGGAATACAGGTTTATTTTAGCAACGGTGTCCTACAGGGTGTATTTGAATCCTGAGAAAAAACTTCTGAGCCAAGAAGAGTGATCATTAAGGCAGTTTTGAAGGCAATGATTTTTAGTCAGAAACAGCCTTAGGACCACCTCTCCTCCCAATTATGTGCTTAAAATGACATTAGAATCATGCATTCAGCTCTTCAGTTCAGAAAGCATTTTCCACATCCATTTTTCATCCAATACTTACAACAGCCTGACAAGGTATGGGTTACGGTGATTATCCCCATTTTGGGAAAAGGAAATTGAGGCACAGAAAGGTTGCTTAATTTACTCAAGGCCACACAGCTTTCAAACCCACACCCAAATCCTCTTACTCCAAATCCGAAACTCAAATCACTATACCACACTGCCCTCCAGTGTCCCAGAAGAGAGATTCTAGACCATCTACAAAGGCAACAAGAGCAACTGCCATTCTTACATTCTCAACAAAAAAGGGCCCTTTTTAGTTTTTATGCACTATCCGGATTGTGATGTGGGTGGTTAGCCTCAGAATGATTCTGCCATAGCTCACTTCTGCCCCTCAAAGAGCCAAGAAATTTCCACATCTGCTTAATATATGTGACCGATATCTACCTGTCTCCTAGGATGGTTCTAAATGGACTAACATAAGCAAAAAGTCGGGTATACAATAGAGACACAAGAACTGCATGCTGGGTCTGTTGGCACTCCTTTTCTACCTGAGATTCTGGTTAGAAAAAGCGGTGGGAAACAACTAGCTAAACCTATAAACTAGACTAGAACCGAAACCCAATTTCCAGATCACACATTTCCATTTGAACTAAATGCATGCCTTTTCTTGTTTGGCCTGCAGGAACTTTATAAAATGAATCATTTCAGCAAAATGCATCTTCATATTAGGGAAGGCAGAAACCCAGGAATCTTGGGGGAAAGGCAAAAAATGGATACTATTAAATTCCACTGACTTGGTGCACAGGGTGTCTTAAGCATATTTTTACCATGTGTCCCAGACTTTCCAAGATGGTCCTTATTTCAGATGCTCTGTACCTTGCTCAGACCACGTGGTGCACACTGTGCCAGGCCACATGACTCAATCTGGGGTTAGAAAAAAATGGTCAGTGTCAGTGTATGCCAGACCGCAGCCCTCTGGGTGCTCACAGTCTAGAAGAAAGAACATAGAGAAAGAAAAGACCAGTGTGTGAAATAACGCTGTGGGGAAGGGAACTGAGGGATGTCAGCAATTCAGAGCACACCGGAAAAGTCAGAGAAGGCTTCAGAAGGAAGGGGCATTCAGCTTGGATCCTGAAAGTTGACTAGGAATTCACCTGTGGAGAAGAGGTAAAAATGTACCCATCTGCACCCGCGCTCTGCCTGCAATCCTTCGCCCCCACCAGCTGCAAAACTTCCACTCCTTATCTGACCCTGTTGGCTCACATTTCCCACCCATCCCCTAAAATGGCCCCACCCCCCTTTCTTCCCCTCTGATTCCAATCCAACCTATGCCTCCTCCCTCCTCCACATCTTGCTTTCACCATGAATCACAAGGCCCACTCAGATCTTCTTTCCCTCCGAAAGACTCAAAATGGCTTCTTCATGTAAGTCTCTTCCTCCACCCCCAGTCCTCTGTCCTCATAGGACAGCAAAGTGAGGAAAATGCTAGACCCAACAGAGAACAGAGTGTGGAGGTGCTACTGGCTCGTGATTCATGATTCAACAGAGATGAGTGAGAGGCTGTGGTGGGTGTGGGAGCAGTGAAGGCACAAAGAGAAGGAGAAGGATTAATTGAATCAAGCCAAGCTCAACCTTGAAGATCCTGGTTTGGTTTGTTCCCAAAATAGGGTTGAGCTTATGGCTGGTTCCTACTTGTTAGTAACCAGTCCACCCATCCCTTCTCTTAAGTCCTTGTTCATTAATCTTCTTAAAGAAAGCAACTTGACTGTTGGGTTTACTGGCTGTGTGTCAAAAACCTGTTCTTCCACTGAGATCTCAAAGGTGAAATGTGCATATAGAAATCTTCAGAAAACTTCCACATAGTAGGAAAATCATTCTATTCTCCCCACCCAGCGTTGTGAGGATCCCACCCATGCTGGTGAAGACCCATAGGCTTAAGCACCAAGAAGCTGCATTTACTTAACTCATTCACTCGTTCATTTATTCATTTATTTTAAAAATATGTATTGACTGTGATCCAGACATGAACTAGATATTGTGAACATAAGCAACAATGAACAAATCAGGTGTGGTCTCTGTCCTCATACAATGACGAGGAAGTTAAATGCACAAATAACTGCAACATATTGTAATCAGTGGTGTAATAGAGACCCTAAGAGCATGCGTTGTGAATTACCAAAGGGATTAAAGATATTTTCACAGAGAAAGTAATATCTGCGGTCTCTTTGAGGTCAAGGACTGTGTCCTACTCATCACTGTGCCCCCCCAGCCCCCAGGCATAGCACAGGGTTTTGCTCATCAGAGGTGCTCATAGATGTGTGCCAAATAAATAATCAAGATCTCAAAGAATGAGTAGGAGTCACTAGACAAAAAAAAGAGAAAGGAGGTGCATTACAGGAGGAGGGAACCATGATGAAAAGGCTCAATGCATGGGCCTTTGGGGGAAGGACAAGTATTTCAGTATGGGTGTGGCATTGCTAACAGCAAAAGATGAGGCTGGAGAAGGAAGCTGGGCTCAAACTGGGAAATGCTCAGTATGCCATGCAAAGCAGCTAGAACTTCACCGAAGGAACAAGGGGTACATTTATTGGTGTGGGCTCACCATGGTAGATCCATGTGGACATACTTTCGCAATTAAAAACACTATGTCTTGGACTCCAATAAATTGCAGGGGCTTTTCTTTAACAATGAAAGCGTTCATTTGGTAACTTGTGGCCTAGCCCAGGGAGCAAATGCTTCAGGATTTCAATCCAAGTCTGCCCAGTGTCTGTCCATCATCCTGATCTCTCTTACCCAGAGGCCCCCTTTACACTGAGGGCCCAAATCCTCCACCTTATCCTTCAAATGTATCACAAGTGTCCCTGCTGACTGGCTGCTGCTCCTCTGAATCAGAGCGAGCAGCAGAGATGGAGAGCAAGAGCCAGAGAGACATGTGAATGCTCCCAGGCGTCCCAGTAAGAGCCCCAGTAAGTACACTGAGGCATTAATTACAAATCAGTGTTCTCTAACACTTCAGCCATAAACCAAAACAAAACAAAATGCAAGGATGCTCAGTTTCCCTTTTCTCTTTTTACTTTTTAGACAAAACTCATCTGTGTATGTGCATGTGTGTATATATGTGGGGGGAGAGAGAGAGAGAGTGCCACCAGAAAACCTGGGTACAATCCTAGCTCTCCAGCTCACTATGAGACATCAATCAAGTCACTTAAAGTCTATGACTCTCAGTGACATCATCTATGAATGATAATAATGCACTCTTATAGTTACTAGGGGACTGACAGACAAGAAATCTCTAAAGCCTCTGTCAAGGGGTCTAATGCTTAGGACATACCAACACATTTCATGCCTCTCTCGGACTCCCTACTCCTCCCAGTAGAGAAGTACATTATGCCAGATTTACAGGGCTCGGTGTTGCTTCTCTCATAACCTCAGGCTGCAGGAACCCTAAAAGGAAAACCTCGGGGCACCTGGGTGGCTCAGTCGGTTAAGCGCTAGACTTTGGTTCAGGTCATGATCTCATGGTTCATGAGTTCAAGCCCCGCATCGGGCTCTGTGCTGACACAGCTCAGAACCTGGAGCCTGCTTTGAATTCTGTGCCTCCCTCTCTCTCTGCTCCTGCCCTGCTCACACTCTGTCTCTGTCTCTCAGAAAGGGAATAAACGTTAAAAATATATATATTTTAAAAGAAAAAAAAAGGAAAATCTCACTACTATTTGCTTTACCAGATAGTGATGTGTCATTTCCTAGTGACCGGGGACTGGTGTATCGATAACCAGGAAAATGATACACGTCAAGTCTGTGCTCTTTAGCTGGGTGCACAGGGCCGCCGTATTCTTTCTCTCCCCTTTGTAACCCCCTTTGTAACGCTCCCTTTGGGAGCATCAGCTCCCACCTCACCCAGCCCACACTTACACTCCTAGGGCTGTAGACACTGCATGCACATATGTGCCCCGCTGTTCCTTGCATGGTGCTTTCACCTGGGAACGCCCTTCCCACATTGCCCCTGCCGGACTGGATCCTCATCACTCAAATCTCAACTCAGGTGTCGTCTTCTTAAGAAGCATCATGTGAGCTCCTAGATCAAAACAAGACCCCCTTCCCCATGCTCCTTTCACACCTTATGTTCTCTAACCCATCACACACCCCAACACACTGAAAAATGTCTTGTTTTGAGTCTGTCTCCCCAAATAACCTTCAAGACCCTCCAAAACAGAAGCTATGACTTACGTTTCATTTTATCAGCGCATCTCACAGAAATGGGGACAGAGTGACCACACTGCAGAGAGTCATTAAAAGGAGCTGGCAATAAGCATAAAAGGAGTCTTGGAACATCGCTTCCTTGAGTGCCCTATTAACTAACCTCTAGCTTCCAAAGGTGACTCCCCTTTCTCCCCCAGTAAACCATATCTCCCTGTATTCGTGCCCTTATATAGTCCTTTCCCCTTGAATCTGGGCTGGCCCTGGGTCTCACTTTGGACTAGCAGAATACAGAGACAGTACCTCTGTCTAACTTCCGAGGCTAGGTCATAAGAAGCCTGGCAACTTCCACGTGGGTTTCTTACAATACTCACTCTAGGCCAGTGGTTCTCAGCCCACGGCAGTTTTGCTTCCCAGATGACAACTGGCAATGTCTAGAGACATTCTTCATTGTCACAAATTGGCAGGGGGAAGAAGGGTTGCTACTAGCATCTAATGGATAGGGGCTGGGAATGTTGCTAACCATCCTACAGTGTGAAGAAAACACCCCACAACAAAATGGCCCAAAATGAGTAGTGCCAAGTCAGAGAAATCCTGCTCTAAGGGAAGCCAGATGCCGTGTAAGAAGTTCTATCCCCTCAGACCGCCACGCCAGAAGTCCCAACTAGTGTAGACAGAGTGTGATCCCGACAGCCTCTAACTACTCCAGCCATGTAGCACAGGTACCAGAAGTAATCTGAAGGGCCAACCCACTCAAGCCCCAGTCCCACTCTCAGTTGAGTCCAGCCCCAGCCACTTTCAGGGGACAGCCACATGAGACACCCCAAATGAAAGGCAGCCCACACACTGAAACACAGTAACATATTGTTGTTTGGGGGGCAGGGGCTGGTTTGTTGCACAGCAAAAGTCACCAAAGCACCTGGACTCTGATGTTTCTGTGGCTCCTGCCTTTCCCACATCTCTCACTCCTCTTCCTCCTATTCCGAAGTCTGGGATGGCAAGTCTTCTCACAAAAGTCAGTCAGCTGTTTCCTCAGATGTTTTAGAGATACCCTGCTAGTTGCTTAGATCCTACCATTTGGGGCAGTGGGAATCCTGTAGCACTTTGTAAATGAGGAGCTGGGGCCATTTTCGTTTTACTGGGAACATTCTCCCTGGGAAAAAGGAGACAGGAAAAGTCAGGCTGCTCACATGACAGGCCTCAGGGACAGCACTGACCAAGGTGTGAAGATTCTGCCAGAGAAACAAGAGCGAGCTCTGGCTGAGAATTAGAGTCAGTATAAGGGGAATCTGTGTATAATATAAGGACACACGCTGGTGTCCTTGGCTTCCAAACCACACTAATCTACCACCCAATTCAATTCAATTCAATAAGCATTTGTTAAATACCTGCTGTGTGCAGAAATTAAGCTTACTCCCATTGGAAGATTCAGAGATAATGATCTAGTTCCCACATAAAGGGGTTAATATTTCAGTCAAAGGGACTAACATATCAACAGCAAGCTCTAAAACAAAATGACAGGGGTACCTGGGTGGCTGAGTCGGTTAAGTGTCCAACTTCGGCTCGGGTCATGATCTCATGGTTCATGAGTTCGAGCCCCATGTTGGGCTCTGTGCTGATAGTTCAGAGCCTGGAGCCTGCTTCAGATTCTCTCTTTCTGTCTGCCTGTCTGTCTGTCTGTCTGTCTGTCTCTCTCTCTGCCCCTCCCCGCTCACGCTCTGTTTCTCTCTCTCAAAAAGTAAATAAACATTAAAAAAAAATTTTTTAATGACAAAACAAAATCAATGTTCAAGCGAGGTGCCAGCAGGTGAAGGGACTATGGGTTTGCACTACTATTTTAATGAAGGGACACTCATGCACCCCACCGTTTGCCAAGCACCCACTATATTCTAGGCACAACACTGCCACCAAAATCCAGCAGTCAGAGGGTGATGACCCAAGGTAAACTTGCAATTCACACTTTCAGAACAGTATGAGGTCCTGGGCATTTAGTAAACAAAGAGCTGTGAAAAGGGTGAGATATTCCAAAAATTAACAAATGACAAGTTGATTTGTATCTCTCTGTTGAGATTCTAAATCTGAGAATGACTCACAAATCTCATACTGTCTGTTGCATTTTAAAGATTAAGAAGAATAATCTTTTTGAGAAAGTGGGGGGCAGGGAACCAGTATTTGAAATGTTCCATTTCTCGTGTTCCTCATCTTTCAAAATGTGTGATTCTAAACAAGATGCTCAAGGCCACACTTTCAAAATGGAGGGTGGGCTCCCCTCCAGAAACATGATGGGCACGGAAAGGGAGGAGGAGAATGTCAACTGGGATGGGCTGAGTCATACAGCTACAATGACAAACAGCCATGACTCTCATTGGCTATTAACAACAGGATTTATTTCTTGTTTACCCAGCTTGTCCAGCCCAGTCCAGTAGAAGAACTTGGCTCACCAGTCATATGGTGACCCAGCTAGCTGATGGAGGCCTTCCTTCTTGCCCACGCTTCTACCTCTCCACAGCAAAGCAATGTGGCAAACTGCACACTTGGCCACTACTGATAGATGTCCTTGGTCAAGCTAGTCACATGGTTGGTCACACTTCCGACAGGGACGTGCAGTCCTACTATATGCCTTGAAGGGAGAAGAACCAGAAATAGTTGATGAACAGCACTGGTAGCTATCATCAAGAGTCATAAATTCAGAGGCGCACCGCACCTTCCCAGAACATCAGTTCTACTGAAAGACTGATCATTCAAAACACTGACTGAACATTAAAACAGACATAGATATGTAATGGGCTGAAGTTCAAAACATGTACAAATTTTCAAGTTAAAATACAAATTTGAAAGGGAATTCAGGCTTCTGGATTCTTAAGACTACAATCTCCAAATTCCCCTCAGTCACTATACTTAGCCATTTTTAGGGGTTCTGTGGAAAAAAAAAATTAAGAAGCGCTAGCTTAGCATAAATATTCCATTTGAAGAAAATGGAAGAAATAGATGCTTTGGAGCACTCAAGATAGGCACTGGGCAATGTTCTAGATTTCTTGACAGTTTAGGCAGAAAGAAAACACAGAGACATCACTCATTTTTTTGGCAACAGAAAGCAAACATATCCACGGACAGAGGTAGGTGTTTTTTCTGGGAATGCACTATATGGGTAATGAAGCCATCTCCAACTGTCATGTGTAAAAGAATAGAAATGCTATTCTTGCATCAGCTGCTAACAACTAAAGGAATCACATCAAAGACGAGTCAGTGAAAGTTGGTTGCTCTCTGTGGATCAGACCTAATTGAGAGGTAGGCTTGAGGGGATCTTAAAAGATCAACAATCGCTACACATATCGAGTGCTTATAATGTGCACTGTTTGAGGCCACTATGTGTAATAGCTAACTAAACCCTCAAAACACCCTATGCAGTAGGTGCTATTATTATCTCCATTTTACAGGTAAGGAAATGGAGGCACAGAGACATTTAGATGCCCAAAGTCACAGAGCTCAGAAGCAGTGAAACTGGATTCTAACTCAGGCAGTCTGACTTCAAACTCTCATTCTTACATATCAAACAACTCCACCTCAACTTGATTGATTTTAGCCCATTGGGCATCTTCTGTATTCGGTGAGTTCTGGACAAGTGTTGGAACTCACTCAGCTCCTTATTAAGTTACCCAAGTGGGAACAGGACAAACCGGTTGTGCTATCAATTACAGCAGTCAGTGGGCTTTACTTCTTAATGATCCCAGGGAAACCCTGCCCCCTCCAAGGACACTTCTGGACCAGATTCCCCTTCTGCCCATGCCCAAAGCAGTACAAGTCAGGCGGCCTAGCATGGACATCCAAGGCCAATGTGATTTTTCTGGAGGGAGATTTACGTTTTCTCCAGCTCACTTCCCAGTGATTGATGGAGACCCCAAAGCTCCCACACTACACTAAATGGAAGAGATGACCTCAGCATGGAAACATTTTAGAGGCTATAATGCCAGCTACCCACCCTTTCCGTTAGAGAACTGAGAGAAGTGAACAGAATATAGCCCTAGGAATGCTCTTTACTTTAAAAAGAAGGAAAAACCCACCTTTTTAATTGGAGTTCTTATAAGAGGCTAGCTTCAGAATATCTTCCTTTTATTTGGGATACACTGACCAAGCGTCTAGTACGTGCCAAGTCTGTGCTATATAATGTCCCCACTACCATCACCACCACCATAATCATCCCCGCCCCCAAAAAAGTCCAGAAACTGTACCAGAATCTGTACTTGCTGTCTATTTAATCCCAAACTGACAGTCAGCCGCTGGGATTGAATTAACTGTAACAGGGATAGTGGTGACCATCAGCACTGGGTCAGAAAAGACCCAGAGGGATCAGTAATGTGAGTCTCAGCCCTGTCAGAGGCAGGCAATATATCTATAAGCCCACTGGAAACAGCACTGGGTATGGAAACAGTGAATCTGAACCAGGATCACATACTCAGCGGCCATGGGTTAAACCTTGAGAGTAGAGAGACTCTAGTGAACTGGGAAGCACATGTCCCATCTACAGGCATTCCCACTCCCTATCTTCTTTCTTGACAAAAAATAGGCAGCCCAAACAAAACATGTGTTGAGGCAGAACCGATCTGTGAGCTGCCCACTGGTGATTGCTGGTGCTGAGTTCCACTTAAGGTGCCAGCTCTTTGGGCTGCAGGGGGGCTGGCCATGGAGCTTCTCTGAAGTTTGACTTCCTTATCACTCAATGAAAAAAATAATTCAAAGGGTTTATGTGAAGAATTCAATAATGATAATAAAGTCCCTCACATCCACTCAATTTTGAGGTCCTAGTGACTTTTCCACCACTAGCTTGTGACATTAGTTCTGGCACATTATAGGATACTGCATAAATTTTGAATGAATGAAATGCATGCCTCTTGTGTGCCAAACATTGCCCTAGATGCTGTACAACTATCTCATTAAAAAGAAAGAGGTTCAGGAGCACCTGGGTGGGTCAGTCGGTTAAGTGTCCACCTTCAGCTCAGGTCATGATTTCACAGTCCATGAGTTTGAGCCCGACATCTGGCTCTGTGCTGACAGCTCAGAGCCTGAGGCCTGCTTCGGATTCTGTGTCTCCCTCCTTCCCCCTGACCCCTCTCTCTCTCTGCCCCTCCCCAGCTCATGCTCTGTCTCTGTCTCAAAAGTAAATAAATGTTAAAAAAAAATTTTTTTTTAAAGGGGTTCAAATGCAATCCGGTTGGTCATACACCCATGTCTTCCAGTACCATTCCTTGTCTCTTTTTCACCACACATGCAGCCCGTTCTTTAAAATGGGAGTGGGTTTTTAGGCAGGAATTGGCTAAGAGGGAAATGGGGCTGGGGATCATGTCTTATTTTAATTACCTTGATTGGAAGGGACTTTCCTGTCTTTGTACCAATTTCATTGCTAGCTTCCCTCACTTATTCATTTATTTGCCTCAAACTCTCTAAGCCCCTATTTTGTGCTGGGCCCCATGCTGGGCCAAAGGACAATGAGGCAGTGCCGTCCATCCTGCCCTCCAGGCACTCACCTTTTAGGGTGCTGAATTTGTAGTACTCTAGACAAGAACACTACAGCCTATACCAAGCCTCCAAATTACAGCAATGTTCTAAGGAGCAGCTGTGGTTTTATTTTTTATTTCCTCAGCACACCCGTCTCTCCACATTTAGTTGATATGCTCTAAAGAACAGGCCCTGACACCTGGGGGTATGTTTTTGAGAAATGTGTGGACCATATGCATACCTAACATGCAACAGGGCCATGGAGAAATTGGTACAATGCGGCTTGGCACCAGCCAGTTTTGTTTTTTTTTTTTAATTCCTTAACATCTTGCCTACAAATTGCATCCTCAAGCACTTCAGAGAGTTGAATAACCCCCAAATGCTTATAGCTTATTTCATTATGCTTTATTTGGGGCTTTAAAAGAGGGGGGGACCAGAGAATGTCAGGAACAGTTTAGCAGCATCAGGGCTGATTAGGTTGAAGAGCATTCAAAGAAATTTATTTCTGTATTCCTTTTGTTACCAAGATCATGTGTTTCGCTGAAAGCGATCTTGTGATTGCCTCACAAGTATGCTTCCTAACCTCTCATGAGCCCATTAGCCATTGCTTGGCTGCCTTTTATTAATTTTTTAAAAAGAAAAGGGGGCAGGGGGAAAGACTAAAGAGCACTTAAGGCAGCAGCCAGAGTGAAACAGGCCATGCTCTGGGAATGAGGAAACCTAGCTTCTAGGCCCCTCTATCACTCCTAAGCTGAGTGAGCTCAAGCCACCCATTGCACTTCTCTGGCCTTCAGTTGCCTCCTTTGTTTAAATGCAACAGAAGTGATGATGTCCATCTCTGTGGGCCTGTACTGCTTACAAAGTCCTGCTATATGCATGGTCTCAGGGGCATCAAGTCAGGCCTGGCATGGAATCCCTGCTCAAACTTGTGAGCTATGTGGCCTCAGACAAGCTAACTAACCTCTCTGAATTTCAGTTTCCTTGTAAAATAGGGAAAGAAACAGAAGAGTAGGTGTAAGTCTCAAATTAAACAGGGGATCAAAATTTCTCATTAAAAAGTTATATAAGCATTTAGACTCAACCCTCCTTTGGCCCCGCCTCCCTCTCCACTACCTTCACCAACATTTCCCCAGCTGCTCCACACAAACAAGTGCATGATACAGGTAAAAACAGTGTTCTGTGATGCAAGGACAGCTTTCAGACAAGTCTCTTACCATCTACTTTCAGCCCAATTGCTTTCCTCAATTCCTTATATATAGCAGCTGCCACTTTGAGTTATGCAAATGTTGTCATAATCATCCTCCTCCTCTTCATCATCACCATCCACTGTATGATGCACACAATTGTTCTGGACTCTCATGACTTTGTGATGTAAAGACACCTTTCAATAATAGCCACAGGGAGGTTGTAACTCAGGTGGGTTATAATAGGATATAGCATTCCAATAAATAGCTAATATCAACGTAGTCATTTACCAGAACTTCCACATGCATTCATTATCCCACTTGAACCTCATAACAGCGTCATGTTATGTTTTATTTTGTTACGCCCATTTTACAAGTAATGAAACAAATTCAGAGAGATGAAGTGACTTGCTCCAAGTCACACAGGTAGTAAGTAACAGATTGCAGATGGAAGCCTAGGTTTTTAGATTCTGTGTCTGGTAACTTTCCACTTTCCCACTCTTCCTCTGACACCACCCAGAGGGCCATACTGCAGATACCTGCCCTCGCTCTGCTTCCAAAAGCCACCCTCACTTGAGGTGGGGGATCCCACACACCTAGCACTTTGCTTCCCTTCCCAGGAAAAGTAAGAGATGGAAGGAAGGGGACGGTTCTAGCTAGAAGGTTTCTGCCTGCTCTTCCCCCTTAATTTTTTTTCTTGTGACCACTTAAAACAGCTTTTTGGCCTACACTGGCAGAATGGCCCTAACATTTATACATATGAAAGCTTTTTGCTTCCTACTTGTTTTTTTTTAAGAGTGGTGTGTTTCTCTTTAGACCAACTTCTGAAGCTAGGCCCAAGGCCATTTTACTCTTCGCTGTCAGACACATGATTCGTCTATACTTCTCACTTTCCAAAACTCAATGGCCACAACCTGGGCAAAAAACTCATAAACCCTCATCAATTTTTTACATTGCTATCGGGAACCAAAATTGCTACTAGGATCACTGGAAAGGCCGTTTTAAACAATGCTGTTCATAAGGAAAGGAAGGAGCCAATTTACTGAGCCCCATCCCCTGTAAGAAGCCATCCCTGTAAGAGGCCATCCATCCTCACAACATTAGAGAAAGAGACCATTACCCCATTTTACAGATGAGGAGAATCACTCAGAGAAGCTTGCCCAGAGTCTCACAGGGAGAGGGACGCAGAAGTAGAAGCCAAACTTGAGTCCAAAACTTAAGCTTTCAGCTGCAGCGCACGGATGCACACTGGTTCTGTGACCTGGGTTAGGTGCTTTCCCCAAAGGCCTCTCCATTTTTAGCTGGTTATACCTAAGGGCAGAAGGAAGGACTCTGTTTCCTGGTAAAGGTAGTTTAGGTAAATTAAGAACTGGGGAGGAGAGAGGATGAGAGAGGTCAAGGAAACCACAGAAATCTCACTAGATCAAGGCATAAATACCATGTAGAAGGAACAGTAGAGATTAAACTGAAGAAGGGATAAAGAAAAGACCCGAGGAGCGGCTTGTCTCCAGCCCCTCTGAGAAGCATACTCATCACTCCTACTGCAACTCCTGCTGCTGAGCAGAAGTGGGGGACAATGGCCAGCAAGCCCCACCCTGCTAGATTTGCTCAGGATCTGCCCTCCTTCCCACTACCTTGAATGTAAAACTCACTGTCTGCCCTCCTCCCGGCCCAGCCTTCCAAGGGCATGTGTTACAAGAAGAGGTTGATTTAGTTGGTCTTTTATAATGTTTTCATCCACAGAGATGCCCTGGAAAGCATCCTGTGCTCCCTGTATCCCTTGTACCTCTGAGAGATTACCTCTAATGGGATTCATGAAAAGATATATCTCTTGGTAATGCATCCTCCCAGTTTGTAAAAAGTTATCACTGTTTTACTATGTCTTGCAAAACTTCCACACAGTACTTTCTAAGCACCAGCTCTATTCCAGGCATTATGTTTTTAGGCACAATTTCATTTTAACCCTGTCATAAATGTATTAGTAGTAGTAGTGTTATTCTCCTTTTACAGATGAGATAAATGCACCTTAGAGAGACTGTGACTCACCTGAGGTCCTCCAAGTAATACAAAAACTCTACTTTGGGTCTTGCAGGTCTAATATCCTTTGCAATATCACTGTGGCTTTCCTGGAGTCAGCTAAGAGAAAAGGACCTTATTCAAAAGTATAACACTGTCTCATGCTACAGACTTATGTAAATGATAATGATTGTACTGGTCTGGGTCATCTGAGAAGTAGGTTCCAAGATGGGATCAAATGCCCCAGAAATGTATTATGAGAAACAGCTGTGAAAAAAAAGATGGCAAGGGAGTCCAAGGAGGCAGGGAGAGCTGTCTAACCATGATATCGGCCTGACCCTGAGTGGAGAAGATAGGGAAAGAAGGAAAGAAGGAAAGCGGGATAGAAGTATCTCAGACTGCCACTCGGCCCTAAGGAAAGTTTGATCATGCCACTGGGGGAACTCCTCAGGCCAAGTGCCTATCAGAGAGTACCCTATTGCACAGGAACAGGCCTCTGTCAGTATCTCTACCAGGCTCCTCACTTGCCAAGAGTAACTGTGAGAAGAGTGGCTTTGGCCCGAATACAGTGATAAACTTCAGAGCAGCTGGGGGACTGATCAGTCATACTCCCTACAGTCAGAGAGGTACATTCTCATAACTGCCATGGTAATTTTGTACAGAATCAAGTGAAAACATTTAGAGATCTTTTGAAACACTTGTTTTGTGAGGCACTTGAAAGGCCAGGCCAATAGACAAATTACAAAGGTTCATAATGGCCGACAGACCCTAAAGTGATCTCCAATTCCTAGTGTTCACACTCATACATAATCCCCTTCATGAGTATGAGCAGGATCTGTGACTTGCTTCTCACCAATAGAATATAGCAAAGATAAGATGTCACTCCCACAATTACACTGCATTGCATAAAACTGTCTCTCCAGAGTCTCTTTTGTCCTACTGGCCCTGAACAAATAAGCTGCTATGTTGTAAACTCCCAAATAGGCCGTGTGGTAGGGAACTGTAGGCAGCCTATAGAACCAAGGCCCTCAGCTCCTACAGGCCACAAGGAAATGAACTGTGTCAACAACTTGATCTCGTTAGCAAATTCTTCCCCAGTTGGGCTTCCAAATGAGAATGCAGTCCAATAAAAACTCTGACTGCAGTTTTATAAAACTCTGAACTGGGTAAGCCAGAGTCAGACAGGTAAGCCACATACACTTGAGATAATAAATGTATGTTTTTTAAACCACTAAGTTTGTGGTAATTTGTGACACAGCAGGACCTAATTAATACAGTCATAAACGTACTTTTAAGTTAGGCACTGTTCTAGACACAGTTGTCCTAACAGCTTGATTAGGCCCAGTCCTAGGTGGGGACAGTGGGAAGTGAACTAAACAAACATAATGGTTATACCTAAAATACAATATAATTTTCAAAATGTCATAATAGACCTATAAACAGATTTCTGAGTGTGTTCAGTTATAGAAGCAATTATTTCTGCCCTAGAAAGCTAGAGAAAGCCTTATAAATACAACATCTGAACTCTGAAGTACGTTCTAACACAGTGAAATTGTTTCACATTCACAGAAAATTCTACACTTTGGGTTAAAAGGATAGCATCTTTGACATGATGGATGTTCTCTTTTTTTTAATGGCCATTTAAACTCTAAGAGAAGTAGCTTCTCCATCATGGAAGAATGCCATGATTAGGAATATTTTTATATTGGACTTTCTCCTATATACTTCCCTAGCTTAGCAAAAGACACACCTGTGCCTCCCTCCCACATAGGGTGTGAAAGAATTGCTTGTGCTCAAGACCCAGAGGAATAAAACAGCTGTTGACCACGTCACTGAGGAGGTTTCCCTCACCAAACTGCCAGTCTCCATGGCAACTGCCAGCTACAGCCTACAAACAGTTACCTCGATTGCATTACACATCCCTGCAGCACTCCCACAGAGGTAATTTTTGTTGATGTCTTGGTCACCATGGTTTCAGTTCTCACCATGATATTAGGTGTTCTCTAAGCATGTGTGTGCATGCATGTATATATATTAATGTGTGTAATGAAGCTTAATGCATACTGCCCTTTGCTCTTGGTGGAAGCCAAAACACGCTTGAGGAGTGACTAGTGTAATCTTTGTGATGAAAATGACATAGTAATCCTTACCCCAGTAAAAGGTCTGTGGTTGCTCACAGGATCAGCTGAAAAATTCCTTCAGACTGACTGATGGGAATACACTATGACTGGGTCTCCCTAGAGGAGAGTACATCTGCAGGCACTAAAACTACTTTTTAATTTTGGACTTGTTAGAGAATAACTCACAATTGATGGGTCATTTCAACTAAGATTCCAAAGACAGTTAACTTTGGATTGGAAATTAGTGTGCATATTCATGATATTTGCTGTAAAGGACATTTATAGTCTCAACAGTGCCACCATCTCATCCAGAATATCAGAAGCATGAACAAAAGAGAGTTATCATTGGAATTATTTCTAAATGCCACATTTATATTTCTGTTCTGATGCTGTGGAACCTGCACCACTGTGATATGGGAGCCATCAGTGCTTCTCAAACTTTAAGGTGAATGTAAATCACCCTGAATATCTTATGAAAATGCATTCTGGTTCACAGGGTGAGACTGGGGATTTGGTAGTTCTACCATGCCCCCAAGTAATGCTGGTGATGTTGTTCCCTGGACCACTGCTGCAAGGCTCCCAGGAGTCCTCATTGTGCCTGGAGCATATAAGGATTATAGTGAGGATTCTTAGTAATGACATCATTTATGTAAAATGCCACAGGGCACCTGGGTGGCTTACTCGGTTAAGCGCCGGACTTCGGCTCAGGTCACGATCTCGTGGTCTGTGAGTTCAAGCCCTGTGTCAGGCTCTGTGCTGACAGCTCTGAGCCTGAAGTCTGCTTTGGATTCTGCATCTTTGTCTCTCTCTGCCTCTCCCCCACTCATCTTCTGTCTCTCTCTTTCTCTATCTCAAAAATAAGTAAACATTAAAAAAAATTTTTTTTAATGCCACAAGGCACCTTACATGGAATAGGTACTCAACAAGTGTTTCTCTCCTCTGCAAAGTGTTTCTATTCTCATTAGGTCACAGGATTGTCCCAACAATCTTGCAAAGTAGTTGGGGCAGAAACTGGGTGTAATCCTCATTTCAAGGACAAGGAAACCGAAGTTTAGGGAGTTGAAATTAATTTGCCTAAACTTACAGAGTGAATGGGACAGAGGCAGGAATTAAACCATGATCTTTTAATTCTCAGTCTTGTGTTCTTTCCATCACACCATCCTGAGAGCCTACATGTCCACGTTAGGAATGTCACTTAATTGATTCAAGATGAAGACCATCCCATTATATTTTTGAAAGCTAGAAAAAACCCTCAAATCAAAACCTGGCAGACACTCCTCTCAAAAACTCTATAAACCGATCTCAAAAACATAGAAGCAAAACTCCTAAATAAAATATTATCAAATCAAATCCAGCCGTGCATTTGAAGAATACAGAATGAGTAAGTAGAGTTTATTCCAGGAATGTAGGATAGTTTAATATGAAGAAATCTATTAACATAATTCATCACATCTCTAGGTCAAAGGAGAAAAACCATATGATCATTGTAAAAGATGCCAAAAAGACATTTAATAAAATTCAACAGTCATTCAAGATTTTTAAAACAACAACAACAACAACAACAACAACTGGGAATGAAACTTACTTTTTTAACATGAGAAAACTTACTTTTTTAACTGGCTGAAACTACCAGCCAGTAATCTACTTAACTGGGAAACACTCAGAATGAGATATAACTGCCAACCCTCACTCCTATTTTTAACCTTGTTTTAGAAGTTTTAATCAATGCAATAAGACAGGAAAAATAAATAAGAGGTAGAAATAGTTGGACGGAGAAAATCAGGTTATAATTATTTTCAGATGCTAAGATTTTCCTCCCAGAAAAAATCAAGAAAATTTATTTTAGAACCACTAAAAGAAGTTCAGAGGGATCAGCAATAACCAGGTAGAAAAGAGGATTTTTAAAAAGATCTCAATCAATATAAGGAACCAAAAAAATTAAAATATCACTAACACACTTAAGTAGTTATTCCTTAAACTTAAGAATTTTATAATCAGGCACACATAGACAAAGATTCAGGTAAATGGAGAGAAATCTCCTACGTCTAGATGGGAAGTCAGACTTTATAAAGGTGGTAAGCCTTCACATTAATTTACAAACTTACTACTTTTTCAATCAAAATTACAATGGTATTCTTGGAACTTGAGAAAGTAATTTCTAATTCAGCTAGAAAAATAAATGCATGAGAACCATCGAGAAAATATTGAAAAAGAAGAATAATGTGGCTTAACTTGCTCTACCAGCTTTTAAAATATACTATAAACCTACAACAAATAAAATATTGCTGTACAGGTGCCAAAAAAGAAAGATAGATCAAAGAAGCAGAATAGAAAGTTCAGGAATGGTTCCAAGTATAACTATACGAGAATTTATTAAATGACAAAGATAGCATTTATGTTCCATGGGATATTTGGTTGAACTAATGCGTTAACTCTGTAAAGGTAAATTAAGTCACAATTTTACTTACACCATAGTCCAAAATAAACTAGAGTTGGACTCCAGAGTTAATGTGTTTAAATCATAAAATAAAGAGAAAAATATATGTATGTATATATGCATATATTCCTCTTAAATATAACAACAAAGTCAGAAAATTTAAAGGGAAATATGGATATATTGAACCATCTGAAAATAAAGAACTTTCATACTATAGAGTGGGGAAAAAAATCAAATGATACAATACAAAACTTAAAATATATATATTAGGTAAGGAATAACTTTAATACATTAAAGAGATTTTATAACACAATGATATAAAGACTAGCCCTCATTATAAAAATGGGGAAACAATATGAGTCAGTTTCCAACAGAAGTACAATTGATAAATATATGAACAAATGTTCAACTTTACTATTATTCAAAACCACTCACAAGTTCAAGATGGGGTACACTTCACATAAAGTTATCAAAGACTATAACTCACTGAGGGTGTTTGGATATTCACACTCTTCTACACTGCTCAGAACACAAATTGATACACACTTTTAGAGGCAAATAGCAATATATATCAGAAATCTTCAAATGGGTGTACTCTTTAATCTTCAACCAAGCAATTCTACCTGTACAGATTCATTCCTCCTTTCCCCTAAAAAAGTATAAAATACATGCTCAGAGGACATATGCACAGGAATATATTTTATAACATTATTTATAATAGAAAATAATCAGTGCTTTACAATAGGGAATTAAGTCAATTATGGTAAATGTATTCAATGGGCTATAATGAAGCTACTGATTCATTAAATCAGTCTACCTAATCACCTGACAAAATGTTCAGAATATATTACTAAAGGAAAAAGCTAGGTACGAAATAGTATACATTGTTTGACAACATTTTTATAAAATACAGAAGCACAGAAAAAAAATGGATATGCTTACAGTGATTATCTTAAAGTGATTGGATAATAGGTGATCTGTTTTTTTCTCCATTTGCTTTTCTGTATTTTGCTATTCGGGCACATCAAGCATGAGTTGCTTTTGTAATAACCACAAAAATCGTGTGTGAAGTATTTTGTATGTATATTACAGAGGCAACTGGGAGCCAGTGTTTAATTCTAAGAAGTGGAGTGACATAGGCTAAGTGAGGCTTAGGGAAATTTGTTTTCACTGCTGAGAGTGAGTTAGCTCAGAGGATTGAGAACTTGAAAAGAGGGCGATGCTCATCTGAACTTGGCTGTCACAACTGCAGGGTAAGATCTTGAGGGCACAGCCTGCAGATGGTTACCAGGTTGGAACAGGTGAAATTTGAGGAAGCCCATTGGAAGTGAATCACCAGGAAAAAGTGACACAGAAATAAAGATGTGGTCACCTGTGGGGAGAGAGGGTGGGGTGGGCCCTAAGGACAAAAGGCTGGTGATGCAAATATAGCCACAGTAAAGTAGATGTGCATGGATGTAGAGGTGGGTCATCTTAATGAGGACACAACCGTACAAGGTAGATCCTGAACATGCGGAAGTTCAGGGCAGAAGCTTTGCTGAGATAGAGGCTCAGAGTTTCTCTAAAACACTTCTTCCCACGTGAATAATTCTTTACAAAAGCTGCTCTCTCATCTGATTCACAGCTCACAGGTGACCTGGTGAGACAGACATGACAGTCATCACTCCAATTGTACAGACGAGTGAGTGGAGACTGTCTTAATCAGTTTACCCAAGCCTCTGTGAACTGGTAGAATCAGGACCAGCCTGTCTTCAAATCCATTATTCTTTCACATACATCATGCTGTTTTGCTATAAATATAGGGAGTAGTTGAAATTACATAAGCATATGAATTTGCAAAAAAATAAAAATAAAAAGTGAAAGGTGGACAAAATAGGGCTCTAAAAGTTAGCAGGCACCAAAGAGAGTGTAATTATACAAATGAGTAAGAACTAAAAAGACTTAGGCTTTACAATGTAGTAGGATTTACCAGGACTTACAGTGGTGAGAATAGAAAGTAGGAATGGATTTATTCATTCTATAAACAATCCTCAAATCTGTCAGTGTAGTCTAGATTATAATATGATAAAAAAACTCAGGATCTCAGTGTCTTAAAACAATAAATGTTTCTTTCTGGTTCATAGTACAAGTTGATCAGAGGATGTCAGAAAAGCTCTCTGCTCAACAAAATCACTCAGGAAACCTGAGCCCAGGAAGCTCAGCAAGAAGCCAGCATCTTCAGTCATTGCTCCAGAAGGAAAAAAAAAAAACACCAACAATTAAGTGCTTTGAGATAGAAGTGACATGCATCACTCCTGGCTGCAACCCATTGGCCAGAAGTGGCCACATGCCCCACCCAGCCACAGGGCCAGGAATCTGGAGAACCACAAAGACATGGTGAGCAGCACTCATGAACAGCAGGGCTACAAAACACCTGTGCTCAACAACAGGAAAAGTGCCACAATTTATTAAGCTCAAGGGTATCCCAATGAGGACCTTGACAGGTAAAGGCAGGCAGAAATGGGAAAGTCTATCTAAGAAAAGAAGAGACCATTTTATTGATTTCTAATAACAATACAAATTAGTGAAATAATTTGAAAGAAGATTGCCTCTTGGGGCACCTGGGTGGCTCAGTCGGTTAAGCATCTGACTTCGGCTCAGGTCATGATCTTACAGTCCGTGAGTTCAAGCCCTGTGTCGGGCTCTGTGCTGGCAGCTCAGGGCCTGGAGCCTGTTTCGGATTCTGTGTCTCCCTCTCTCTGCCCCTCCCCCGCTCATGCTCTGTCTCTCTCTGTCTCAAAAATAAATAAACGTTAAAAAAAATGTTTTTTGAGGGACACCTTGGTGGCTCAGTCGGCTGGGCGTCCAACTTCAGCTCAGGTCATGATCTCACAGTCCATGAGTGTGAGCCTCGCGTCAGGCTCTGCGCTGTCAGTTCAGAGTCTGGAACCTGCTTTGGATTCTGTGTCTCCCTCTCTCTCTGCCCCTCCCCCACTCACGCTCTGTCTCTACCAAAAAAATGAATAAACGTTAAAAAATAAAAAAAAAATTTTTTTTTGAAAGAAGGTTGCTTCTCTTTGCTAAATGGCAGGACTTAAAATAATAAAATCCTGGTTCTTCATCTTCTAGCACGAAAGTGAGGAAGGATATCAGAAGAGAACTGAGGGTCGAAACAAATCAGTAACTGAGTTGTAAATAGCCAGTCAGTCAATGTTCATTTTAAAAGCATCCACTGCATACAGAGCATTATTCTAAAACCAGCCCCCATATTCAGCACACAGTGCTACACCACTCCACCCACACAGGGCAAATAGTTTTACTCACGGATGTTGAGGAACCAGAATCCTTCCTCTCCCCCAGGTGAAACTATTTGGTGCTTCTGGTAAACTGTTCAATATACTTGGCTTGGAGTTGCAGGAAGATGCATTCAGCAAATTATTGAATTCAAATTTTGACTTTAAGTTATTTACCATGTAAACTAATGATAATAATGGCCTCAGCTCACAAGGCTGCTGTAAAAAGGTGAAGTGTGAAAAAGCTTAACACGTAGTAGGTATTCAATAAAAGCTCTTTTCCTTGCTTTAATATAGCATCTCCAATTTTAGAATATCTGCCACAGGCAAGATTCCAGATGTGCAAAGCATGTTTATGACCTCAGATTTCATTTTACAAGACTTATATCTGGACCTTGTATAGTAACTTCGATAGAGAAGGTGTTAGATTTTTTTTCTCACGTAATTTCTTTTGCATATTGTACCTCCTTCAAAGGCCAAATAGCTAGTTATAAAGTAACCCCTTCTAGAGGTTTGCCTCATATCATGTGACAATTAGACAGCTCAAGAATAAAGTTCAAACATAATTCAGCTAGTGATGAGTTTGAGGGATTTGTCAGTTGACCAAACATGAACACCAGGAAAACTGACAGCCTGTTAGTGATGCACAGGCCTCTCCTTTGAGCCAGGTTAGGAACAAAAGCATTTGCCATAAGGACCTAATTTATCATTGGAAAAGATAGCAAATATGTTATTAATGAACGAATAAATCACTCTCAGGCAAGCAATGACTTCATTTTCTCTCGGGGGTGCTCAGCATAATATTTTTCCTGCAAACAGTACCCTTAGGCGAGCTCACAAGAGTCTTACAGGAGAGGCCAGAATGCATCTCTCTGCAGACCTCAAGCACTGCGCTGTGAGCAGAGCAGCAAATGCCCAGTGCCCTGAAGTGCAACGCCCTATCTGTTGGCAGAGCAGTCTGCCACAGACTGAATGTTTGTGTCCCCCCAAAATCCGTATGTTAAATCCTAACACCCAATGTGTTAGTACTTGGAGATGAGGCCTTTTGGAGGTGACCAGTTTATGAGGGTGGAGCCCTCATGAACTGGATTAGTGCCGTTATAAAAGAGACTACAGAGAACATCCTTGGCCCTTCTGCCATGTTAAAACACAGCGAGATGACAGCCATCTATGAACCAGGAAGCAGGCTCTCACCAGACACTGAATCTATTGGTGCCTTGATCTTGACTTACAGCCTCCAGAACCATGAGAAATAAAACTTCTGTTGTTTATAAGCCACCCAGTCTATTGTGTTCTGCAATAGCAGTCTAAACAGAATAAGATACTGTCCATCCTAGTGAGGCATGGTCTGAAGATCAATCTCTTCTCCTGGACCTTTGGCTTCTAATTGTGCGAAAAACTAGCCAAAATATGGATGACCACATACTGCATTGTGCATGGACTTCCTAGGAAATACAAACCCTCAGTGACTGAATCAGAGATTGCAGAGAGAGCAGAAGCAAGCAAGGAGAGGGAGATAAGAGAATAGAGAGAAGGAGAGGAAGGCAGCTGGGACAGGGAGAAGGGACATCACAGGAAGATCCTCTGACAGAAGGATACCATGAAATGGACAAATGAGTCACTGTGAAACTGCTACTAAAGATCTGGTAGTAAGGGCAACAGTGTGAGACATCCAAGGGCAGGGGACAAACATGGGATATGGCAGCAGCAGACCATCCCGCAATTCAAACTTGGCTGTGGTACTTTGGAAAAATCACTTAGCTTCTCGGAGCCTCTGCTTCCTCTTATGTAAAACAGGGATATTGTTTGTTCGTCTCAGAGGGTTGGAATGAAGATTAAATTAGATGGTATAAATGAAACCACAGGCAAAATAAATACCAGTCATTATGATTATTATGACAGTTTCACTTGCTCTTTCATTAATTATTCACTGGGTGCCTTCTATATGCTAAGCCTTATGCTTGGTGCCAGTGACACAATGACGAATACGTTAAAAATAACAAATAAAACCCTAGCATCTAAGAGCTCTAAATCTAGAGGAGCAGACAGGAAATATTGCAGAAATATTACAATTCTAGGATCAGTAAGGTTTTTTTTTTCTGTTAAGAGCAAAATGTAAATATTCTAGGCTCTATAGAAACTACTCTGTAGATATAGGCTAAGAGCAATCATAGACAATATGCAAATGAACGAATGTGGACCATGTTCCCAAAAAAGTTGGCAGGAGGCAAGGACAGAAACGTAAGCAGGACTGGATTTTGCAGGGCCTTCGAGGCCATGATAAGGGCTTGGATTTTATCCTACCAGGGATAGGACAAAATAACCCTTCCCCATTATGTACTGTGGCACTGTCCCAAGTCTGTTCTTGAGGAACTGAAGACGTTGAGGAGGGTCATCAGAAAGCTTCCCGTGTCCTCTGAATCTCCATCCTGGATATTTTCAATATACATGTTAAAAGCTCTCAGAGTTCTCACCAAAAAAAAAAAAAAAATCCACTTAATTTTATGAAACTTTTCACATTCATATTTGCTTGATCAGAGAAGTCTCTTTTCCAAAGAACACCAAACACAACCCCCTGGACCCAATGTTCTGTGATAGATACACTTTGGGAAGCACCAGGCAATGAGTCAAAAGCAGACCTTAGCAGCACATTCACAGCCATGATCTGCCTCCTGACTCCTTCTCTGTCCTCATTGTCAGCTGTACCTAAACACTCTAGACTCTACCAACACCAAAACACTTATTGTTTCCTATGGATACCATGCTGTTTCATGCCTCCTTACATTTACATGCTCTGTTCAACATGACTGGAAAGTTCTCATCTTTCTTGTCTACCTGCTGAACTAATAGATCTTAAAATCCAGCTCAACACTGTCCTTGTTTGTAAAGTCCTGAACAACATCTCTCCCTGAACCCACCCTGCCTTCCACAAGACACATGCACATATGCAAACATGTACACCTGCATGCAACAGGCATACACACATATGCATGCATGTACATGCACACATGTACAAAAACACACACAAATAAGGGCACTATTCCCTTCTCCATGTAACTTCATATCTTGTGCTTGATTCTGCTACTGTCCATATTATATTATATTGTAAGACTCTACCTGCTTATGTCCTCTATTAATAAAGACTGTTCCAGTGGCTTCTCAGTACTAGACACTATGCAGCTGATGTTTAAGTGGATAAATTCATTCATTCATTCACTCATTTCATCTGTGGAAAAGCATAATATGCATTTCACCACTACTGAGGTCCTAATTCCCTCATTCTTCTGTGGGAAGGTAAAGGTTATTTAATTGGGGGGTAAAAACAAGGTAACATAAGAAGGCATTTCTAGTCTTTGATCCTATGTTGAAAGACACAGGCTTCATTAACTTAATTTCAGGTATAGCACATGCAATTGCAGCATTTTAGTGAACTGACCTCCCTTGCTATCCTTGTCGCCAGTTAAGTGCATGAGAGACCATCATCAAGAAGAGAATCAGGTGTATCCCTGCCTCCCCACCATTCAATACCAAAGTCAGACTGAGTGAAGAGCAGCAGGACGTATGTCTCATGACGATGAAGACCACAGCTTCTCAAGCTTGAATGGGCATCAAAATTACCTGGAGGGCTTGTCAAAAACATGTGTTGCTAGGCCCCACCCTAAAGTGACTGGGTAGGTCTTGGGTGGGCCTAAGAATCTGCATTTCTAGCAGTTCCCAAGGGATGATGGTGCTGCTGGTCCAGGCAACACACTTGGACAACTACTGATCCATGGGTCACTGACAACTTCCCAATGCCACAACTGTACTAGCAATATAAATGTGCACGCTGCCTGACTGCTCTTCTCAGGGAGATGGCAAAGAGGACCAACACTAGATTTAGATTCCGAAGACCAGCCTTGTGACAACTGGCCCATCAAAGAACCTCAGCAACTTAGCTTCTTCCATCAAAAAATGGCAATTATAAGCCCATCACTGCCTACCCTCACTGGTTTGCTAGGGGAATGTAATGGAAAAATGACCTACAAATGTCTATATCCTAGAAATTCAGAGGAAGAGTTCAAAGATGAATTTCTCCACATTAATCAAAAAGGTTTTCATACATGAGCACATAGACATACAATTTTAGCCACTGATGTGTTCGTTTGTTTCTTTTTATTGTTAAATATTATTCACAGTATAGATAGATGTGCCATGGAATTTAACCATTTGCTCATTGCATGAGACACCATTTTTTTTAAACATGGCTTTAGGTCTCATATTCAGGTCTTTAATCCATTTTGAGTTAATTTTTGTGTATAGTGTAAGAAAGTGGTCTAGTTTCATTCTTTTGTATGTTGATGTCAAGTTTCACTCACATGTGGAATTTAAAAAACCAAACAAAACAAAACAAAGGAAAAAAGAGACAGGCAAAAAAAAAACAAAAAACAAAAAAAACCAGCCTCTTAAATACTGAAAACAAATTGGAGGTTGACAGTGGGGAGATGGGTAGGGGGATGGGTAAAATAGATACAGAGCATTAAGAGTACACTCAATGTGATGAGCACTGAGTGATGTATAGAATTGTTGAATCATCATATTGTACACCTGAAACTAATACAGTGTATCTTATTATATTTCAATTAAAAATTTGAAAATTTTTAAAAAGACATGGATGGTAAGAGATTTCGAGTAGTATTCAGGAAACAATGAACATTTTTAAACTTATTCTATCTTGTTCCAAAAATTATTTAAGACAGGGACAAAGAGTAGATCCATTTGGTTAGAAGAAGGGGTTCATCTAAAGAAGAGGTTAGCAAATGTTTCATAAAAGGTCAAACAGTAAATATTTCTAATTTTGTGGACCATACAGTCTCTGTCACAACTATTCAGTTCTGCTGCACAAAAGTCACCATAGATAACACGTAAATGAATGAGAATGACTCGGTTCCAGTAAAACTTTATTTACAAAAACAGGCCCCAGGACTTAGTTTGTTGATCTCTATTTAGAGGAATCATGGAAGGTATAGTTGAAAGGGCAGGTTGGGATTGTAATAATCCAAAATGTCAATGAATTTAGAGTTTCTTTGGTGAACATTCAGAAGTTCCCAGAGACTTTTTTGAGCAGGTATTTGACAGAGAGAGGAACATTTTAATCACAATCAGAGTGAAATGCTTGGAAGATTAATCTGGTAATGACAGATAAAATTAATTCAAGGTGTGAGAACGGGAAAAATGGAAGAAGGAAAGAAGTTAAGCGACTACTGCAAAAGTCCAAGCTAAGAATAAAAAGGGCCTGAATGGGGCTGGTGTAATTGGACATAAGAGGAAAGGATGGAAATAAAATAAACTTAATTTTTTTTAAGTTTATTTATGCATTTTGAGAGCGAGAGTGAGAGCGAGAGCGAGAGAGAGAGAGAGAGAATATCCCAAGCAGGCTCTACACTGCCAGCACAGAGCCCAACGCAGTGCTCAGTCTCAGGAACCGTGAAATCATGACCCTAGCTGAAACCAAGAGTCGGACACTCAGCTGACTGAGCCACCCTGATACCCCATAAATAAACTTTAAAGAGAAGAACTGACAGACTTTGAAAACTGACTTAGATACCATGGCAAGGGAGAGAGAGAAAACAAAAAATAACTCAGAGTTTTAAGTACACACTTTGGAATGAAGCAGACCTGAGTTTGAATTATTTGTTCCAACATTTACTGAGCAAGTTATACAATTTCAGTTTCAGTTCCCTCATCTGTAAAAGGAGTAAGAGCAGTGCCTCAGAATGCAGTTGGGCAGATGGAATAAAAATAATGCCAGTAAATCCCCTAGCACCATAACTAATATTTAGCTACTATTCATTAAAGGGCAGCAACCATGACATTGATTATACCAAAAGATCATTCTCCAATCCCCACCCCATTCTAGTAACAATTTTGTCACCAAATTTTTTTTCATTGTAAGTATCAAGAGCATTGCATGGTATCCCATTGTGTGTAGGTTCCATAGCTCCTGAGCCAAAGTCAGACACTCAACTGACTGAGCCATCCAGGCACCCTGAAGTTTCCATAGTTTAACCAATCCTCCATTTTTAGACATCTTGTTTCCACTATTTTGCTGTTTTTTAAATCATTTAGGATATTTTCAACTCCAAGGGACATAAACAATCCAAATCAAAATATTTTTTTTTAAATAAAGGAAATAGGTTGGGGAAAAAAGAACGCTTCAGTGGAAAAAGGAACAAATCTTGTCAATTGTCTCCTGTTAATTCTCCCACCTCCCTGTATGGATTATATTACCCTTGGAATACAACATTCAACTTTTTTAATTGCAAAGACTCCAAATAATGGGGCTATATCAAAGGCCACAGGCAAAAAGAACTTCTCTTAACAAAGCTATATTTTCCTCCCTTTCTGCATTCAGATGGGCCACCTTCAGCTCAACTTGTCCCTTTCTTGTAGAATCCTACTGAAGACAGAATTATGTCACCCATGTTAACACCTGAGTTACTCCTATCACACCGCCCCCGCCCCGTACTATATCTCTGAAGGCATACAGTCAAGATTCTAAAGTGAGAGGTTAAGAGGTTAAGAAAAAGCTTTGCGGTGATATAACAAGAGTCACCAACTTCTCAACCAGAAAAAATTGGGTCATCTTAGCCCAAGACTCTTTCTCCATGATTTGGCC
This sequence comes from Panthera uncia, assembly GCF_023721935.1. Lineage (NCBI taxonomy): Eukaryota > Metazoa > Chordata > Mammalia > Carnivora > Felidae > Panthera > Panthera uncia. The sequence goes on from NW_026058276.1 coordinate 43,943, forward strand.
ATTTCTACATTTTAGGTCACTTACAGTCCACTCCTGGTACCAAATTATGGATCAGAAAGGGTTGCAAATAACAACAACAATAAAAACAAAAACAAAAGAAGAGCGCCACTCAAAATAACTTAAATGTGCATTATTTCACACAGCAAGAATAACTGAGTTGAAGCAACTCCTTTATTGGTTAATTTGACATTTATATACAGGCTCATCATCTATCTTTCTCAGTTCATCACTTGCCTATTTATGTCCTGTATCCATTCAATTGTGACATTTGACTTTTTCTTTTGATTTGTAAAAGTCCTTTATATATTAAGAATTTCAACTATTTTTGCTATCACACATGTTGAAAACATTTTCCCACTTTGATAGCTCCTTTTCAACTTTGTGATATTTTTGATATACAGAAGTTCCTACTTTTGTTCATATATTATAAAGTTATCAATCTGTTTTCTTCAGAGTTGTATATTTAGTTTATTTGCTTAGAAAGCCCTTTCCTAAGACTGAATAACTCTTATATTTTCTTCTAAAATATTCATGGTTTAATAACATAGAAATATTTAAGTCCATCTGAAATTTATTTTGGTGCTAAGTGTAAGACAGGAATTTATTTATTTTTTTTTCCTAAACGGTAGCTAGTTATCCCAAAACACCTTTTAGGGTACATTCCCTTTCTCCTCTGGAATTCATGGTCACCAATGATATACACTAAATTACTATGTAAAGTGTTTAGCCTCTTTTTTTTTTTTTTTTTTTTTTTTTTTTTTTTTTTTTTTTT